>NW_026907602.1:0-234821 GCF_028389875.1 Rhea pennata | reverse complement strand
GCCCAGCTCAGCTGGCTTGTAGGCGTGCCTCCGTGCTCAGAAGCAGTCCCGTGGCAGGCAGGATACACGGGGATGTATTCTGGGCACGCAGCATGCTGCTTCCCATGCCTGGGACAAACTGCGAGCCGGTGCCTCGCTTGCGCTTCTATCTGCCGAGACTTGGAGCCGATCAGAGCGCACCTTGCCGCTGTGTGTGCTGCTGTCCGCAAACAGCCTCCAAACAAAGCAGGGCGCTAAGGCATGAGAAGTAAGCGCCCCAGGAGGGAATCTGCCTGCGAGGGAAGCTGTGCAGCACATCCCTTGTTCCGCTCGCCACTTCCCTGACTCTTAGGCAAAACCCAGCTCAGCTGGCTTGTAGGCGTGCCTCCGTGCTCAGAAGCAGTCCCGTGGCAGGCAGGATACAGGGGGATGTGTTCTGGGCACGCAGCATGCTGCTTCCCATGCCCGGGACAAACTGCGAGCCGGTGCCTCGCTTGCGCTTCTATCTACCGAGACTTGGAGTTGGCCAGCGCGCACCTTGCCGCTGTGTGTGCTGCTGTCCGCAAACAGCCTCCAAACAAAGCAGGGCGCTAAGGCATGAGAAGTAAGCGCCCCAGGAGGGAATCTGCCTGCGAGGGAAGCTGTGCAGCACATCCCTTGTTCCGCTCGCCACTTCCCTGACTCTTAGGCAAAGCCCATCTCAGCTGGCTTGTAGGCGTGCCTCCGTGCTCAGAAGCAGTCCCGTGGCAGGCAGGATACAGGGGGATGTGTTCTGGGCACGCAGCATGCTGCTTCCCATGCCCGGGACAAACTGCGAGCCGGTGCCTCGCTTGCGCTTCTATCTGCCGAGACTTGGAGCTGGCTAGCGGGCACCTTGCCGCTGTGTGTGCTGCTGTCCGCAAACAGCCTCCAAACAAAGCAGGGCGCTAAGGCATGAGAAGTTAGCGCCCCAGGAGGGAATCTGCCTGCGAGGGAAGCTGTGCAGCACATCCCTTGTTCCGCTCGCCACTTCCCTGACTCTTAGGCAAAGCCCATCTCAGCTGGCTTGTAGGCGTGCCTCCGTGCTCAGAAGCAGTCCCGTGGCAGGCAGGATACAGGGGGATGTGTTCTGGGCACGCAGCATGCTGCTTCCCATGCCCGGGACAAACTGCGAGCAGGTGCCTCAATTGCGCTTCTATCTGCCGAGACTTGGAGCTGGCCAGCGCGCACCTTGCCGCTGTGTGTGCTGCTGTCCGCAAAGAGCGTCCAAACAAAGCAGGGCGCTAAGGCATGAGAAGTAAGCGCCCCAGGAGGGAATCTGCCTGCGAGGGAAGCTGTGCAGCACATCCCTTGTTCCGCTCGCCACTTCCCTGACTCTTAGGCAAAGCCCAGCTCAGCTGGCTTGTAGGCGTGCCTCCGTGCTCAGAAGCAGTCCCGTGGCAGGCAGGATACAGGGGGATGTGTTCTGGGCACGCAGCATGCTGCTTCCCATGCCCGGGACAAACTGCGAGCCGGTGCCTCGCTTGCGCTTCTATCTGCCGAGACTTGGAGCTGGCCAGCGCGCACCTTCCCGCTGTGTGTGCTGCTGTCCGCAAACAGCCTCCAAACAAAGCAGGGCGCTAAGGCATGAGAAGTAAGCATCCCAGGAGGGAATCTGCCTGCGAGGGAAGCTGTGCAGCACATCCCGTGTTACGCTCGCCACTTCCCTGACTCTTAGGCAAAGCCCAGCTCAGCTGGCTTGTAGGCGTGCCTCCGTGCTCAGAAGCAGTCCCGTGGCAGGCAGGATACAGGGGGATGTATTCTGGGCATGCAGCATGCTGCTTCCCATGCCCGGGACAAACTGCGAGCAGGTGCCTCGCTTGCGCTTCTATCTGCCGAGACTTGGAGCTAGCCAGCGCGCACCTTGCCGCTGTGTGTGCTGCTGTCCGCAAACAGCCTCCAAACAAAGCAGGGCGCTAAGGCATGAGAAGTAAGCGTCCCAGGAGGGAATCTGCCTGCGAGGGAAGCTGTGCAGCACATCCCTTGTTCCGCTCGCCACTTCCCTGACTCTTAGGCAAAGCCCAGCTCAGCTGGCTTGTAGGCGTGCCTCCGTGCTCAGAAGCAGTCCCGTGGCAGGCAGGATACAGGGGGATGTGTTCTGGGCACGCAGCATGCTGCTTCCCATGCCCGGGACAAACTGCGAGCCGGTGCCTCGCTTGCGCTTCTATCTGCCGAGACTTGGAGCTGGCCAGCGCGCACCTTCCTGCTGTGTGTGCTGCTGTCCGCAAACAGCCTCCAAACAAAGCAGGGCGCTAAGGCATGAGAAGTAAGCGCCCCAGGAGGGAATCTGCCTGCGAGGGAAGCTGTGCAGCACATCCCTTGTTCCGCTCGCCACTTCCCTGACTCTTAGGCAAAGCCCAGCTCAGCTGGCTTGTAGGCGTGCCTCCGTGCTCAGAAGCAGTCCCATGGCAGGCAGGATACACGGGGATGTATTCTGGGCATGCAGCATGCTGCTTCCCATGCCCGGGACAAACTGCGAGCAGGTGCCTCAATTGCGCTTCTATCTGCCGAGACTTGGAGCTGGCCAGCGCGCACCTTGCCGCTGTGTGTGCTGCTGTCCGCAAACAGCCTCCAAACAAAGCAGGGCGCTAAGGCATGAGAAGTAAGCGCCCCAGGAGGGAATCTGCCTGCGAGGGAAGCTGTGCAGCACATCCCTTGTTCCGCTCGCCACTTCCCTGACTCTTAGGCAAAACCCAGCTCAGCTGGCTTGTAGGCGTGCCTCCGTGCTCAGAAGCAGTCCCGTGGCAGGCAGGATACAGGGGGATGTGTTCTGGGCACGCAGCATGCTGCTTCCCATGCCCGGGACAAACTGCGAGCCGGTGCCTCGCTTGCGCTTCTATCTACCGAGACTTGGAGTTGGCCAGCGCGCACCTTGCCGCTGTGTGTGCTGCTGTCCGCAAACAGCCTCCAAACAAAGCAGGGCGCTAAGGCATGAGAAGTAAGCGCCCCAGGAGGGAATCTGCCTGCGAGGGAAGCTGTGCAGCACATCCCTTGTTCCGCTCGCCACTTCCCTGACTCTTAGGCAAAGCCCAGCTCAGCTGGCTTGTAGGCGTGCCTCCGTGCTCAGAAGCAGTCCCGTGGCAGGCAGGATACAGGGGGATGTGTTCTGGGCACGCAGCATGCTGCTTCCCATGCCCGGGACAAACTGCGAGCCGGTGCCTCGCTTGCGCTTCTATCTGCCGAGACTTGGAGCTGGCTAGCGGGCACCTTGCCGCTGTGTGTGCTGCTGTCCGCAAACAGCCTCCAAACAAAGCAGGGCGCTAAGGCATGAGAAGTTAGCGCCCCAGGAGGGAATCTGCCTGCGAGGGAAGCTGTGCAGCACATCCCTTGTTCCGCTCGCCACTTCCCTGACTCTTAGGCAAAGCCCATCTCAGCTGGCGTGTAGGCGTGCCTCCGTGCTCAGAAGCAGTCCCGTGGCAGGCAGGATACAGGGGGATGTGTTCTGGGCACGCAGCATGCTGCTTCCCATGCCCGGGACAAACTGCGAGCAGGTGCCTCAATTGCGCTTCTATCTGCCGAGACTTGGAGCTGGCCAGCGCGCACCTTGCCGCTGTGTGTGCTGCTGTCCGCAAAGAGCGTCCAAACAAAGCAGGGCGCTAAGGCATGAGAAGTAAGCGCCCCAGGAGGGAATCTGCCTGCGAGGGAAGCTGTGCAGCACATCCCTTGTTCCGCTCGCCACTTCCCTGACTCTTAGGCAAAGCCCATCTCAGCTGGCTTGTAGGCGTGCCTCCGTGCTCAGAAGCAGTCCCGTGGCAGGCAGGATACAGGGGGATGTATTCTGGGCATGCAGCATGCTGCTTCCCATGCCCGGGACAAACTGCGAGCAGGTGCCTCGCTTGCGCTTCTATCTGCCGAGACTTGGAGCTGGCCAGCGCGCACCTTGCCGCTGTGTGTGCTGCTGTCCGCAAACAGCCTCCAAACAAAGCAGGGCGCTAAGGCAGGAGAAGTAAGCGCCCCAGGAGGGAATCTGCCTGCGAGGGAAGCTGTGCAGCACATCCCTTGTTCCGCTCGCCACTTCCCTGACTCTTAGGCAAAGCCCAGCTCAGCTGGCTTGTAGGCGTGCCTCCGTGCTCAGAAGCAGTCCCGTGGCAGGCAGGATACAGGGGGATGTGTTCTGGGCATGCAGCATGCTGCTTCCCATGCCCGGGACAAACTGCGAGCAGGTGCCTCGCTTGCGCTTCTATCTGCCGAGACTTGGAGCCGATCAGAGCGCACCTTGCCGCTGTGTGTGCTGCTGTCCGCAAACAGCCTCCAAACAAAGCAGGGCGCTAAGGCAGGAGAAGTAAGCGCCCCAGGAGGGAATCTGCCTGCGAGGGAAGCTGTGCAGCACATCCCTTGTTCCGCTCACCACTTCCCTGACTCTTAGGCAAAGCCCAGCTCAGCTGGCTTGTAGGCGTGCCTCCGTGCTCAGAAGCAGTCCCGTGGCAGGCAGGATACAGGGGGATGTGTTCTGGGCACGCAGCATGCTGCTTCCCATGCCCGGGACAAACTGCGAGCCGGTGCCTCGCTTGCGCTTCTATCTGCCGAGACTTGGAGCCGATCAGAGCGCACCTTGCCGCTGTGTGTGCTGCTGTCCGCAAACAGCCTCCAAACAAAGCAGGGCGCTAAGGCATGAGAAGTAAGCGTCCCAGGAGGGAATCTGCCTGCGAGGGAAGCTGTGCAGCACATCCCTTGTTCCGCTCGCCACTTCCCTGACTCTTAGGCAAAGCCCAGCTCAGCTGGCTTGTAGGCGTGCCTCCGTGCTCAGAAGCAGTCCTGTGGCAGGCAGGATACAGGGGGATGTGTTCTGGGCATGCAGCATGCTGCTTCCCATGCCCAGGACAAACTGCGAGCCGGTGCCTCGCTTGCGCTTCTATCTGCCGAGACTTGGAGCTGGCCAGCGCGCACCTTCCCGCTGTGTGTGCTGCTGTCCGCAAACAGCCTCCAAACAAAGCAGGGCGCTAAGGCAGGAGAAGTAAGCGTCCCAGGAGGGAATCTGCCTGCGAGGGAAGCTGTGCAGCACATCCCTTGTTCCGCTCGCCACTTCCCTGACTCTTAGGCAAAGCCCATCTCAGCTGGCTTGTAGGCGTGCCTCCGTGCTCAGAAGCAGTCCCGTGGCAGGCAGGATACAGGGGGATGTATTCTGGGCATGCAGCATGCTGCTTCCCATGCCCGGGACAAACTGCGAGCAGGTGCCTCGCTTGCGCTTCTATCTGCCGAGACTTGGAGCTGGCCAGCGCGCACCTTGCCGCTGTGTGTGCTGCTGTCCGCAAACAGCCTCCAAACAAAGCAGGGCGCTAAGGCATGAGAAGTAAGCGCCCCAGGAGGGAATCTGCCTGCGAGGGAAGCTGTGCAGCACATCCCTTGTTCCGCTCGCCACTTCCCTGACTCTTAGGCAAAGCCCAGCTCAGCTGGCTTGTAGGCGTGCCTCCGTGCTCAGAAGCAGTCCCGTGGCAGGCAGGATACAGGGGGATGTATTCTGGGCACGCAGCATGCTGCTTCCCATGCCTGGGACAAACTGCGAGCCGGTGCCTCGCTTGCGCTTCTATCTGCCGAGACTTGGAGCCGATCAGAGCGCACCTTCCCGCTGTGTGTGCTGCTGTCCGCAAACAGCCTCCAAACAAAGCAGGGCGCTAAGGCATGAGAAGTTAGCGCCCAGGAGGGAATCTGCCTGCGAGGGAAGCTGTGCAGCACATCCCTTGTTCCGCTCGCCACTTCCCTGACTCTTAGGCAAAGCCCAGCTCAGCTGGCTTGTAGGCGTGCCTCCGTGCTCAGAAGAAGTCCCGTGGCAGGCAGGATACACGGGGATGTATTCTGGGCATGCAGCATGCTGCTTCCCATGCCCGGGACAAACTGCGAGCAGGTGCCTCAATTGCGCTTCTATCTGCCGAGACTTGGAGCTGGCCAGCGCGCACCTTGCCGCTATGTGTGCTGCTGTCCGCAAACAGCCTCCAAACAAAGCAGGGCGCTAAGGCAGGAGAAGTAAGCGCCCCAGGAGGGAATCTGCCTGCGAGGGAAGCTGTGCAGCACATCCCTTGTTCCGCTCGCCACTTCCCTGACTCTTAGGCAAAGCCCATCTCAGCTGGCTTGTAGGCGTGCCTCCGTGCTCAGAAGCAGTCCCGTGGCAGGCAGGATACAGGGGGATGTGTTCTGGGCATGCAGCATGCTGCTTCCCATGCCCGGGACAAACTGCGAGCAGGTGCCTCGCTTGCGCTTCTATCTGCCGAGACTTGGAGCCGATCAGAGCGCACCTTCCCGCTGTGTGTGCTGCTGTCCGCAAACAGCCTCCAAACAAAGCAGGGCGCTAAGGCATGAGAAGTTAGCGCCCCAGGAGGGAATCTGCCTGCGAGGGAAGCTGTGCAGCACATCCCTTGTTCCGCTCGCCACTTCCCTGACTCTTAGGCAAAGCCCATCTCAGCTGGCTTGTAGGCGTGCCTCCGTGCTCAGAAGCAGTCCCGTGGCAGGCAGGATACAGGGGGATGTATTCTGGGCACGCAGCATGCTGCTTCCCATGCCCGGGACAAACTGCGAGCAGGTGCCTCGCTTGCGCTTCTATCTGCCGAGACTTGGAGCCGATCAGAGCGCACCTTGCCGCTGTGTGTGCTGCTGTCCGCAAACAGCCTCCAAACAAAGCAGGGCGCTAAGGCATGAGAAGTAAGCGCCCCAGGAGGGAATCTGCCTGCGAGGGAAGCTGTGCAGCACATCCCTTGTTCCGCTCGCCACTTCCCTGACTCTTAGGCAAAGCCCAGCTCAGCTGGCTTGTAGGCGTGCCTCCGTGCTCAGAAGCAGTCCCGTGGCAGGCAGGATACAGGGGGATGTATTCTGGGCATGCAGCATGCTGCTTCCCATGCCCAGGACAAACTGCGAGCCGGTGCCTCGCTTGCGCTTCTATCTGCCGAGACTTGGAGCTGGCCAGCGCGCACCTTCCCGCTGTGTGTGCTGCTGTCCGCAAACAGCCTCCAAACAAAGCAGGGCGCTAAGGCATGTGAAGTAAGCGTCCCAGGAGGGAATCTGCCTGCGAGGGAAGCTGTGCAGCACATCCCTTGTTCCGCTCGCCACTTCCCTGACTCTTAGGCAAAGCCCAGCTCAGCTGGCTTGTAGGCGTGCCTCCGTGCTCAGAAGCAGTCCCGTGGCAGGCAGGATACAGGGGGATGTATTCTGGGCATGCAGCATGCTGCTTCCCATGCCCAGGACAAACTGCGAGCCGGTGCCTCGCTTGCGCTTCTATCTGCCGAGACTTGGAGCTGGCCAGCGCGCACCTTGCCGCTATGTGTGCTGCTGTCCGCAAACAGCCTCCAAACAAAGCAGGGCGCTAAGGCATGAGAAGTAAGCGCCCCAGGAGGGAATCTGCCTGCGAGGGAAGCTGTGCAGCACATCCCTTGTTCCGCTCGCCACTTCCCTGACTCTTAGGCAAAGCCCAGCTCAGCTGGCTTGTAGGCGTGCCTCCGTGCTCAGAAGCAGTCCCGTGGCAGGCAGGATACAGCGGGATGTGCTCTGGGCATGCAGCATGCTGCTTCCCATGCCCGGGACAAACTGCGAGCAGGTGCCTCGCTTGCGCTTCTATCTGCCGAGACTTGGAGCCGATCAGAGCGCACCTTCCCGCTGTGTGTGCTGCTGTCCGCAAACAGCCTCCAAACAAAGCAGGGCGCTAAGGCATGAGAAGTTAGCGTCCCAGGAGGGAATCTGCCTGCGAGGGAAGCTGTGCAGCACATCCCTTGTTCCGCTCGCCACTTCCCTGACTCTTAGGCAAAGCCCATCTCAGCTGGCTTGTAGGCGTGCCTCCGTGCTCAGAAGCAGTCCCGTGGCAGGCAGGATACAGGGGGATGTATTCTGGGCATGCAGCATGCTGCTTCCCATGCCCGGGACAAACTGCGAGCAGGTGCCTCGCTTGCGCTTCTATCTGCCGAGACTTGGAGCCGATCAGAGCGCACCTTCCCGCTGTGTGTGCTGCTGTCCGCAAACAGCCTCCAAACAAAGCAGGGCGCTAAGGCATGAGAAGTAAGCGCCCCAGGAGGGAATCTGCCTGCGAGGGAAGCTGTGCAGCACATCCCTTGTTCCGCTCGCCACTTCCCTGACTCTTAGGCAAAGCCCATCTCAGCTGACTTGTAGGCATGCCTCCGTGCTCAGAAGCAGTCCCGTGGCAGGCAGGATACAGGGGGATGTATTCTGGGCATGCAGCATGCTGCTTCCCATGCCCGGGACAAACTGCGAGCAGGTGCCTCGCTTGCGCTTCTATCTGCCGAGACTTGGAGCTGGCCAGCGCGCACCTTGCCGCTGTGTGTGCTGCTGTCCGCAAACAGCCTCCAAACAAAGCAGGGCGCTAAGGCATGAGAAGTAAGCGCCCCAGGAGGGAATCTGCCTGCGAGGGAAGCTGTGCAGCACATCCCTTGTTCCGCTCGCCACTTCCCTGACTCTTAGGCAAAGCCCATCTCAGCTGGCTTGTAGGCGTGCCTCCGTGCTCAGAAGCAGTCCCGTGGCAGGCAGGATACAGGGGGATGTATTCTGGGCATGCAGCATGCTGCTTCCCATGCCCGGGACAAACTGCGATCAGGTGCCTCAATTGCGCTTCTATCTGCCGAGACTTGGAGCTGGCCAGCGCGCACCTTGCCGCTATGTGTGCTGCTGTCCGCAAACAGCCTCCAAACAAAGCAGGGCGCTAAGGCAGGAGAAGTAAGCGCCCCAGGAGGGAATCTGCCTGCGAGGGAAGCTGTGCAGCACATTCCTTGTTCCGCTCGCCACTTCCCTGACTCTTAGGCAAAGCCCAGCTCAGCTGGCTTGTAGGCGTGCCTCCGTGCTCAGAAGCAGTCCCGTGGCAGGCAGGATACAGGGGGATGTGTTCTGGGCATGCAGCATGCTGCTTCCCATGCCCGGGACAAACTGCGAGCAGGTGCCTCGCTTGCGCTTCTATCTGCCGAGACTTGGAGCCGATCAGAGCGCACCTTGCCGCTGTGTGTGCTGCTGTCCGCAAACAGCCTCCAAACAAAGCAGGGCGCTAAGGCATGAGAAGTTAGCGCCCCAGGAGGGAATCTGCCTGCGAGGGAAGCTGTGCAGCACATCCCTTGTTCCGCTCGCCACTTCCCTGACTCTTAGGCAAAGCCCATCTCAGCTGGCTTGTAGGCGTGCCTCCGTGCTCAGAAGCAGTCCCGTGGCAGGCAGGATACAGGGGGATGTATTCTGGGCACGCAGCATGCTGCTTCCCATGCCCGGGACAAACTGCGAGCAGGTGCCTCGCTTGCGCTTCTATCTGCCGAGACTTGGAGCCGATCAGAGCGCACCTTGCCGCTGTGTGTGCTGCTGTCCGCAAACAGCCTCCAAACAAAGCAGGGCGCTAAGGCAGGAGAAGTAAGCGCCCCAGGAGGGAATCTGCCTGCGAGGGAAGCTGTGCAGCACATCCCTTGTTCCGCTCGCCACTTCCCTGACTCTTAGGCAAAGCCCAGCTCAGCTGGCTTGTAGGCGTGCCTCCGTGCTCAGAAGCAGTCCCGTGGCAGGCAGGATACAGGGGGATGTATTCTGGGCATGCAGCATGCTGCTTCCCATGCCCAGGACAAACTGCGAGCCGGTGCCTCGCTTGCGCTTCTATCTGCCGAGACTTGGAGCTGGCCAGCGCGCACCTTCCCGCTGTGTGTGCTGCTGTCCGCAAACAGCCTCCAAACAAAGCAGGGCGCTAAGGCATGTGAAGTAAGCGTCCCAGGAGGGAATCTGCCTGCGAGGGAAGCTGTGCAGCACATCCCTTGTTCCGCTCGCCACTTCCCTGACTCTTAGGCAAAGCCCAGCTCAGCTGGCTTGTAGGCGTGCCTCCGTGCTCAGAAGCAGTCCCGTGGCAGGCAGGATACAGGGGGATGTATTCTGGGCATGCAGCATGCTGCTTCCCATGCCCAGGACAAACTGCGAGCCGGTGCCTCGCTTGCGCTTCTATCTGCCGAGACTTGGAGCTGGCCAGCGCGCACCTTCCCGCTGTGTGTGCTGCTGTCCGCAAACAGCCTCCAAACAAAGCAGGGCGCTAAGGCATGAGAAGTAAGCGCCCCAGGAGGGAATCTGCCTGCGAGGGAAGCTGTGCAGCACATCCCTTGTTCCGCTCGCCACTTCCCTGACTCTTAGGCAAAGCCCAGCTCAGCTGGCTTGTAGGCGTGCCTCCGTGCTCAGAAGCAGTCCCGTGGCAGGCAGGATACAGCGGGATGTGCTCTGGGCATGCAGCATGCTGCTTCCCATGCCCGGGACAAACTGCGAGCAGGTGCCTCGCTTGCGCTTCTATCTGCCGAGACTTGGAGCCGATCAGAGCGCACCTTGCCGCTGTGTGTGCTGCTGTCCGCAAACAGCCTCCAAACAAAGCAGGGCGCTAAGGCATGAGAAGTTAGCGTCCCAGGAGGGAATCTGCCTGCGAGGGAAGCTGTGCAGCACATCCCTTGTTCCGCTCGCCACTTCCCTGACTCTTAGGCAAAGCCCATCTCAGCTGGCTTGTAGGCGTGCCTCCGTGCTCAGAAGCAGTCCCGTGGCAGGCAGGATACAGGGGGATGTGTTCTGGGCACGCAGCATGCTGCTTCCCATGCCCGGGACAAACTGCGAGCAGGTGCCTCGCTTGCGCTTCTATCTGCCGAGACTTGGAGCCGATCAGAGCGCACCTTCCCGCTGTGTGTGCTGCTGTCCGCAAACAGCCTCCAAACAAAGCAGGGCGCTAAGGCATGAGAAGTTAGCGTCCCAGGAGGGAATCTGCCTGCGAGGGAAGCTGTGCAGCACATCCCTTGTTCCGCTCGCCACTTCCCTGACTCTTAGGCAAAGCCCATCTCAGCTGGCTTGTAGGCGTGCCTCCGTGCTCAGAAGCAGTCCCGTGGCAGGCAGGATACAGGGGGATGTGTTCTGGGCACGCAGCATGCTGCTTCCCATGCCCGGGACAAACTGCGAGCAGGTGCCTCGCTTGCGCTTCTATCTGCCGAGACTTGGAGCCGATCAGAGCGCACCTTCCCGCTGTGTGTGCTGCTGTCCGCAAACAGCCTCCAAACAAAGCAGGGCACTAAGGCATGAGAAGTAAGCGTCCCAGGAGGGAATCTGCCTGCGAGGGAAGCTGTGCAGCACATCCCTTGTTCCGCTCGCCACTTCCCTGACTCTTAGGCAAAGCCCATCTCAGCTGACTTGTAGGCATGCCTCCGTGCTCAGAAGCAGTCCCGTGGCAGGCAGGATACAGGGGGATGTATTCTGGGCATGCAGCATGCTGCTTCCCATGCCCGGGACAAACTGCGAGCAGGTGCCTCGCTTGCGCTTCTATCTGCCGAGACTTGGAGCTGGCCAGCGCGCACCTTGCCGCTGTGTGTGCTGCTGTCCGCAAACAGCCTCCAAACAAAGCAGGGCACTAAGGCATGAGAAGTAAGCGTCCCAGGAGGGAATCTGCCTGCGAGGGAAGCTGTGCAGCACATCCCTTGTTCCGCTCGCCACTTCCCTGACTCTTAGGCAAAGCCCAGCTCAGCTGGCTTGTAGGCGTGCCTCCGTGCTCAGAAGCAGTCCCGTGGCAGGCAGGATACAGGGGGATGTATTCTGGGCATGCAGCATGCTGCTTCCCATGCCCGGGACAAACTGCGAGCAGGTGCCTCGCTTGCGCTTCTATCTGCCGAGACTTGGAGCCGATCAGAGCGCACCTTCCCGCTGTGTGTGCTGCTGTCCGCAAACAGCCTCCAAACAAAGCAGGGCGCTAAGGCATGAGAAGTAAGCGCCCCAGGAGGGAATCTGCCTGCGAGGGAAGCTGTGCAGCACATCCCTTGTTCCGCTCGCCACTTCCCTGACTCTTAGGCAAAGCCCATCTCAGCTGGCTTGTAGGCGTGCCTCCGTGCTCAGAAGCAGTCCCGTGGCAGGCAGGATACAGGGGGATGTGTTCTGGGCACGCAGCATGCTGCTTCCCATGCCCGGGACAAACTGCGAGCCGGTGCCTCGCTTGCGCTTCTATCTGCCGAGACTTGGAGCCGATCAGAGCGCACCTTCCCGCTGTGTGTGCTGCTGTCCGCAAACAGCCTCCAAACAAAGCAGGGCGCTAAGGCATGAGAAGTAAGCGTCCCAGGAGGGAATCTGCCTGCGAGGGAAGCTGTGCAGCACATCCCTTGTTCCGCTCGCCACTTCCCTGACTCTTAGGCAAAGCCCATCTCAGCTGGCTTGTAGGCGTGCCTCCGTGCTCAGAAGCAGTCCCGTGGCAGGCAGGATACAGGGGGATGTGTTCTGGGCATGCAGCATGCTGCTTCCCATGCCCGGGACAAACTGCGAGCAGGTGCCTCGCTTGCGCTTCTATCTGCCGAGACTTGGAGCCGATCAGAGCGCACCTTCCCGCTGTGTGTGCTGCTGTCCGCAAACAGCCTCCAAACAAAGCAGGGCGCTAAGGCATGAGAAGTAAGCGTCCCAGGAGGGAATCTGCCTGCGAGGGAAGCTGTGCAGCACATCCCTTGTTCCGCTCGCCACTTCCCTGACTCTAAGGCAAAGCCCAGCTCAGCTGGCTTGTAGGCGTGCCTCCGTGCTCAGAAGCAGTCCCGTGGCAGGCAGGATACAGGGGGATGTATTCTGGGCATGCAGCATGCTGCTTCCCATGCCCGGGACAAACTGCGAGCAGGTGCCTCGCTTGCGCTTCTATCTGCCGAGACTTGGAGCCGATCAGAGCGCACCTTCCCGCTGTGTGTGCTGCTGTCCGCAAACAGCCTCCAAACAAAGCAGGGCGCTAAGGCATGAGAAGTTAGCGCCCCAGGAGGGAATCTGCCTGCGAGGGAAGCTGTGCAGCACATCCCTTGTTCCGCTCGCCACTTCCCTGACTCTTAGGCAAAGCCCAGCTCAGCTGGCTTGTAGGCGTGCCTCCGTGCTCAGAAGCAGTCCCGTGGCAGGCAGGATACAGGGGGATGTATTCTGGGCATGCAGCATGCTGCTTCCCATGCCCAGGACAAACTGCGAGCCGGTGCCTCGCTTGCGCTTCTATCTGCCGAGACTTGGAGCTGGCCAGCGCGCACCTTCCCGCTGTGTGTGCTGCTGTCCGCAAACAGCCTCCAAACAAAGCAGGGCGCTAAGGCATGAGAAGTAAGCGCCCCAGGAGGGAATCTGCCTGCGAGGGAAGCTGTGCAGCACATCCCTTGTTCCGCTCGCCACTTCCCTGACTCTTAGGCAAAGCCCAGCTCAGCTGGCTTGTAGGCGTGCCTCCGTGCTCAGAAGCAGTCCCGTGGCAGGCAGGATACAGCGGGATGTGCTCTGGGCATGCAGCATGCTGCTTCCCATGCCCGGGACAAACTGCGAGCAGGTGCCTCGCTTGCGCTTCTATCTGCCGAGACTTGGAGCCGATCAGAGCGCACCTTCCCGCTGTGTGTGCTGCTGTCCGCAAACAGCCTCCAAACAAAGCAGGGCGCTAAGGCATGAGAAGTAAGCGCCCCAGGAGGGAATCTGCCTGCGAGGGAAGCTGTGCAGCACATCCCTTGTTCCGCTCGCCACTTCCCTGACTCTTAGGCAAAGCCCAGCTCAGCTGGCTTGTAGGCGTGCCTCCGTGCTCAGAAGCAGTCCCGTGGCAGGCAGGATACAGGGGGATGTATTCTGGGCATGCAGCATGCTGCTTCCCATGCCCAGGACAAACTGCGAGCCGGTGCCTCGCTTGCGCTTCTATCTGCCGAGACTTGGAGCTGGCCAGCGCGCACCTTCCCGCTGTGTGTGCTGCTGTCCGCAAACAGCCTCCAAACAAAGCAGGGCGCTAAGGCATGAGAAGTTAGCGCCCCAGGAGGGAATCTGCCTGCGAGGGAAGCTGTGCAGCACATCCCTTGTTCCGCTCGCCACTTCCCTGACTCTTAGGCAAAGCCCATCTCAGCTGGCTTGTAGGCGTGCCTCCGTGCTCAGAAGCAGTCCCGTGGCAGGCAGGATACAGGGGGATGTATTCTGGGCATGCAGCATGCTGCTTCCCATGCCCGGGACAAACTGCGAGCAGGTGCCTCGCTTGCGCTTCTATCTGCCGAGACTTGGAGCCGATCAGAGCGCACCTTCCCGCTGTGTGTGCTGCTGTCCGCAAACAGCCTCCAAACAAAGCAGGGCGCTAAGGCATGAGAAGTAAGCGCCCCAGGAGGGAATCTGCCTGCGAGGGAAGCTGTGTAGCACATCCCTTGTTCCGCTCGCCACTTCCCTGACTCTTAGGCAAAGCCCATCTCAGCTGGCTTGTAGGCGTGCCTCCGTGCTCAGAAGCAGTCCCGTGGCAGGCAGGATACAGGGGGATGTATTCTGGGCATGCAGCATGCTGCTTCCCATGCCCGGGACAAACTGCGAGCAGGTGCCTCGCTTGCGCTTCTATCTGCCGAGACTTGGAGCCGATCAGAGCGCACCTTCCCGCTGTGTGTGCTGCTGTCCGCAAACAGCCTCCAAACAAAGCAGGGCGCTAAGGCATGAGAAGTAAGCGCCCCAGGAGGGAATCTGCCTGCGAGGGAAGCTGTGCAGCACATCCCTTGTTCCGCTCGCCACTTCCCTGACTCTTAGGCAAAGCCCAGCTCAGCTGGCTTGTAGGCGTGCCTCCGTGCTCAGAAGCAGTCCCGTGGCAGGCAGGATACAGGGGGATGTGTTCTGGGCACGCAGCATGCTGCTTCCCATGCCCGGGACAAACTGCGAGCCGGTGCCTCGCTTGCGCTTCTATCTGCCGAGACTTGGAGCCGATCAGAGCGCACCTTGCCGCTGTGTGTGCTGCTGTCCGCAAACAGCCTCCAAACAAAGCAGGGCGCTAAGGCATGAGAAGTAAGCGTCCCAGGAGGGAATCTGCCTGCGAGGGAAGCTGTGCAGCACATCCCTTGTTCCGCTCGCCACTTCCCTGACTCTTAGGCAAAGCCCAGCTCAGCTGGCTTGTAGGCGTGCCTCCGTGCTCAGAAGCAGTCCCGTAGCAGGCAGGATACAGGGGGATGTATTCTGGGCACGCAGCATGCTGCTTCCCATGCCCGGGACAAACTGCGAGCAGGTGCCTCGCTTGCGCTTCTATCTGCCGAGACTTGGAGCTGGCCAGCGCGCACCTTGCCGCTGTGTGTGCTGCTGTCCGCAAACAGCCTCCAAACAAAGCAGGGCGCTAAGGCAGGAGAAGTAAGCGCCCCAGGAGGGAATCTGCCTGCGAGGGAAGCTGTGCAGCACATCCCTTGTTCCGCTCGCCACTTCCCTGACTCTTAGGCAAAGCCCATCTCAGCTGGCTTGTAGGCGTGCCTCCGTGCTCAGAAGCAGTCCCGTGGCAGGCAGGATACAGGGGGATGTGTTCTGGGCATGCAGCATGCTGCTTCCCATGCCCGGGACAAACTGCGAGCCGGTGCCTCGCTTGCGCTTCTATCTGCCGAGACTTGGAGCTGGCCAGCGCGCACCTTCCCGCTGTGTGTGCTGCTGTCCGCAAACAGCCTCCAAACAAAGCAGGGCGCTAAGGCATGAGAAGTAAGCGCCCCAGGAGGGAATCTGCCTGCGAGGGAAGCTGTGCAGCACATCCCTTGTTCCGCTCGCCACTTCCCTGACTCTTAGGCAAAGCCCATCTCAGCTGGCTTGTAGGCGTGCCTCCGTGCTCAGAAGCAGTCCCGTGGCAGGCAGGATACAGGGGGATGTGTTCTGGGCACGCAGCATGCTGCTTCCCATGCCCGGGACAAACTGCGAGCCGGTGCCTCGCTTGCGCTTCTATCTGCCGAGACTTGGAGCCGATCAGAGCGCACCTTCCCGCTGTGTGTGCTGCTGTCCGCAAACAGCCTCCAAACAAAGCAGGGCGCTAAGGCATGAGAAGTAAGCGCCCCAGGAGGGAATCTGCCTGCGAGGGAAGCTGTGCAGCACATCCCTTGTTCCGCTCGCCACTTCCCTGACTCTTAGGCAAAGCCCATCTCAGCTGGCTTGTAGGCGTGCCTCCGTGCTCAGAAGCAGTCCCGTGGCAGGCAGGATACAGGGGGATGTATTCTGGGCATGCAGCATGCTGCTTCCCATGCCCGGGACAAACTGCGAGCAGGTGCCTCGCTTGCGCTTCTATCTGCCGAGACTTGGAGCCGATCAGAGCGCACCTTCCCGCTGTGTGTGCTGCTGTCCGCAAACAGCCTCCAAACAAAGCAGGGCGCTAAGGCATGAGAAGTAAGCGCCCCAGGAGGGAATCTGCCTGCGAGGGAAGCTGTGCAGCACATCCCTTGTTCCGCTCGCCACTTCCCTGACTCTTAGGCAAAGCCCAGCTCAGCTGGCTTGTAGGCGTGCCTCCGTGCTCAGAAGCAGTCCCGTGGCAGGCAGGATACAGGGGGATGTATTCTGGGCACGCAGCATGCTGCTTCCCATGCCCGGGACAAACTGCGAGCAGGTGCCTCGCTTGCGCTTCTATCTGCCGAGACTTGGAGCTGGCCAGCGCGCACCTTGCCGCTGTGTGTGCTGCTGTCCGCAAACAGCCTCCAAACAAAGCAGGGCGCTAAGGCATGAGAAGTAAGCGCCCCAGGAGGGAATCTGCCTGCGAGGGAAGCTGTGCAGCACATCCCTTGTTCCGCTCGCCACTTCCCTGACTCTTAGGCAAAGCCCATCTCAGCTGGCTTGTAGGCGTGCCTCCGTGCTCAGAAGCAGTCCCGTGGCAGGCAGGATACAGGGGGATGTGTTCTGGGCATGCAGCATGCTGCTTCCCATGCCCGGGACAAACTGCGAGCAGGTGCCTCGCTTGCGCTTCTATCTGCCGAGACTTGGAGCCGATCAGAGCGCACCTTGCCGCTGTGTGTGCTGCTGTCCGCAAACAGCCTCCAAACAAAGCAGGGCGCTAAGGCAGGAGAAGTAAGCGCCCCAGGAGGGAATCTGCCTGCGAGGGAAGCTGTGCAGCACATCCCTTGTTCCGCTCGCCACTTCCCTGACTCTTAGGCAAAGCCCATCTCAGCTGGCTTGTAGGCGTGCCTCCGTGCTCAGAAGCAGTCCCGTGGCAGGCAGGATACAGGGGGATGTATTCTGGGCATGCAGCATGCTGCTTCCCATGCCCAGGACAAACTGCGAGCCGGTGCCTCGCTTGCGCTTCTATCTGCCGAGACTTGGAGCTGGCCAGCGCGCACCTTGCCGCTGTGTGTGCTGCTGTCCGCAAACAGCCTCCAAACAAAGCAGGGCGCTAAGGCATGTGAAGTAAGCGTCCCAGGAGGGAATCTGCCTGCGAGGGAAGCTGTGCAGCACATCCCTTGTTCCGCTCGCCACTTCCCTGACTCTTAGGCAAAGCCCATCTCAGCTGGCTTGTAGGCGTGCCTCCGTGCTCAGAAGCAGTCCCGTGGCAGGCAGGATACAGGGGGATGTATTCTGGGCATGCAGCATGCTGCTTCCCATGCCCGGGACAAACTGCGAGCCGGTGCCTCGCTTGCGCTTCTATCTGCCGAGACTTGGAGCCGATCAGAGCGCACCTTGCCGCTGTGTGTGCTGCTGTCCGCAAACAGCCTCCAAACAAAGCAGGGCGCTAAGGCATGAGAAGTAAGCGTCCCAGGAGGGAATCTGCCTGCGAGGGAAGCTGTGCAGCACATCCCTTGTTCCGCTCGCCACTTCCCTGACTCTTAGGCAAAGCCCATCTCAGCTGGCTTGTAGGCGTGCCTCCGTGCTCAGAAGCAGTCCCGTGGCAGGCAGGATACAGGGGGATGTGTTCTGGGCATGCAGCATGCTGCTTCCCATGCCCGCGACAAACTGCGAGCAGGTGCCTCGCTTGCGCTTCTATCTGCCGAGACTTGGAGCCGATCAGAGCGCACCTTCCCGCTGTGTGTGCTGCTGTCCGCAAACAGCCTCCAAACAAAGCAGGGCGCTAAGGCATGAGAAGTAAGCGTCCCAGGAGGGAATCTGCCTGCGAGGGAAGCTGTGCAGCACATCCCTTGTTCCGCTCGCCACTTCCCTGACTCTAAGGCAAAGCCCAGCTCAGCTGGCTTGTAGGCGTGCCTCCGTGCTCAGAAGCAGTCCCGTGGCAGGCAGGATACAGGGGGATGTATTCTGGGCATGCAGCATGCTGCTTCCCATGCCCGGGACAAACTGCGAGCAGGTGCCTCGCTTGCGCTTCTATCTGCCGAGACTTGGAGCCGATCAGAGCGCACCTTCCCGCTGTGTGTGCTGCTGTCCGCAAACAGCCTCCAAACAAAGCAGGGCGCTAAGGCATGAGAAGTTAGCGCCCCAGGAGGGAATCTGCCTGCGAGGGAAGCTGTGCAGCACATCCCTTGTTCCGCTCGCCACTTCCCTGACTCTTAGGCAAAGCCCAGCTCAGCTGGCTTGTAGGCGTGCCTCCGTGCTCAGAAGCAGTCCCGTGGCAGGCAGGATACAGGGGGATGTATTCTGGGCATGCAGCATGCTGCTTCCCATGCCCAGGACAAACTGCGAGCCGGTGCCTCGCTTGCGCTTCTATCTGCCGAGACTTGGAGCTGGCCAGCGCGCACCTTCCCGCTGTGTGTGCTGCTGTCCGCAAACAGCCTCCAAACAAAGCAGGGCGCTAAGGCATGAGAAGTTAGCGCCCCAGGAGGGAATCTGCCTGCGAGGGAAGCTGTGCAGCACATCCCTTGTTCCGCTCGCCACTTCCCTGACTCTTAGGCAAAGCCCATCTCAGCTGGCTTGTAGGCGTGCCTCCGTGCTCAGAAGCAGTCCCGTGGCAGGCAGGATACAGGGGGATGTATTCTGGGCATGCAGCATGCTGCTTCCCATGCCCGGGACAAACTGCGAGCAGGTGCCTCGCTTGCGCTTCTATCTGCCGAGACTTGGAGCCGATCAGAGCGCACCTTCCCGCTGTGTGTGCTGCTGTCCGCAAACAGCCTCCAAACAAAGCAGGGCGCTAAGGCATGAGAAGTAAGCGCCCCAGGAGGGAATCTGCCTGCGAGGGAAGCTGTGCAGCACATCCCTTGTTCCGCTCGCCACTTCCCTGACTCTTAGGCAAAGCCCAGCTCAGCTGGCTTGTAGGCGTGCCTCCGTGCTCAGAAGCAGTCCCGTGGCAGGCAGGATACAGGGGGATGTGTTCTGGGCACGCAGCATGCTGCTTCCCATGCCCGGGACAAACTGCGAGCCGGTGCCTCGCTTGCGCTTCTATCTGCCGAGACTTGGAGCCGATCAGAGCGCACCTTGCCGCTGTGTGTGCTGCTGTCCGCAAACAGCCTCCAAACAAAGCAGGGCGCTAAGGCATGAGAAGTAAGCGTCCCAGGAGGGAATCTGCCTGCGAGGGAAGCTGTGCAGCACATCCCTTGTTCCGCTCGCCACTTCCCTGACTCTTAGGCAAAGCCCATCTCAGCTGGCTTGTAGGCGTGCCTCCGTGCTCAGAAGCAGTCCCGTGGCAGGCAGGATACAGGGGGATGTGTTCTGGGCATGCAGCATGCTGCTTCCCATGCCCGGGACAAACTGCGAGCAGGTGCCTCGCTTGCGCTTCTATCTGCCGAGACTTGGAGCCGATCAGAGCGCACCTTCCCGCTGTGTGTGCTGCTGTCCGCAAACAGCCTCCAAACAAAGCAGGGCGCTAAGGCATGAGAAGTAAGCGCCCCAGGAGGGAATCTGCCTGCGAGGGAAGCTGTGCAGCACATCCCTTGTTCCGCTCGCCACTTCCCTGACTCTTAGGCAAAGCCCAGCTCAGCTGGCTTGTAGGCGTGCCTCCGTGCTCAGAAGCAGTCCCGTGGCAGGCAGGATACAGGGGGATGTATTCTGGGCATGCAGCATGCTGCTTCCCATGCCCGGGACAAACTGCGAGCCGGTGCCTCGCTTGCGCTTCTATCTGCCGAGACTTGGAGCCGATCAGAGCGCACCTTCCCGCTGTGTGTGCTGCTGTCCGCAAAAAGCCTCCAAACAAAGCAGGGCGCTAAGGCATGAGAAGTAAGCGCCCCAGGAGGGAATCTGCCTGCGAGGGAAGCTGTGCAGCACATCCCTTGTTCCGCTCGCCACTTCCCTGACTCTTAGGCAAAGCCCAGCTCAGCTGGCTTGTAGGCGTGCCTCCGTGCTCAGAAGCAGTCCCGTGGCAGGCAGGATACAGCGGGATGTATTCTGGGCACGCAGCATGCTGCTTCCCATGCCCGGGACAAACTGCGAGCAGGTGCCTCGCTTGCGCTTCTATCTGCCGAGACTTGGAGCTGGCCAGCGCGCACCTTGCCGCTGTGTGTGCTGCTGTCCGCAAACAGCCTCCAAACAAAGCAGGGCGCTAAGGCAGGAGAAGTAAGCGCCCCAGGAGGGAATCTGCCTGCGAGGGAAGCTGTGCAGCACATCCCTTGTTCCGCTCGCCACTTCCCTGACTCTTAGGCAAAGCCCATCTCAGCTGGCTTGTAGGCGTGCCTCCGTGCTCAGAAGCAGTCCCATGGCAGGCAGGATACAGGGGGATGTGTTCTGGGCATGCAGCATGCTGCTTCCCATGCCCGGGACAAACTGCGAGCCGGTGCCTCGCTTGCGCTTCTATCTGCCGAGACTTGGAGCTGGCCAGCGCGCACCTTCCCGCTGTGTGTGCTGCTGTCCGCAAACAGCCTCCAAACAAAGCAGGGCGCTAAGGCATGAGAAGTAAGCGCCCCAGGAGGGAATCTGCCTGCGAGGGAAGCTGTGCAGCACATCCCTTGTTCCGCTCGCCACTTCCCTGACTCTTAGGCAAAGCCCAGCTCAGCTGGCTTGTAGGCGTGCCTCCGTGCTCAGAAGCAGTCCCGTGGCAGGCAGGATACAGGGGGATGTGTTCTGGGCACGCAGCATGCTGCTTCCCATGCCCGGGACAAACTGCGAGCAGGTGCCTCGCTTGCGCTTCTATCTGCCGAGACTTGGAGCCGATCAGAGCGCACCTTCCCGCTGTGTGTGCTGCTGTCCGCAAACAGCCTCCAAACAAAGCAGGGCGCTAAGGCATGAGAAGTAAGCGCCCCAGGAGGGAATCTGCCTGCGAGGGAAGCTGTGCAGCACATCCCTTGTTCCGCTCGCCACTTCCCTGACTCTTAGGCAAAGCCCATCTCAGCTGGCTTGTAGGCGTGCCTCCGTGCTCAGAAGCAGTCCCGTGGCAGGCAGGATACAGGGGGATGTATTCTGGGCATGCAGCATGCTGCTTCCCATGCCCGGGACAAACTGCGAGCAGGTGCCTCGCTTGCGCTTCTATCTGCCGAGACTTGGAGCCGATCAGAGCGCACCTTCCCGCTGTGTGTGCTGCTGTCCGCAAACAGCCTCCAAACAAAGCAGGGCGCTAAGGCATGAGAAGTAAGCGCCCCAGGAGGGAATCTGCCTGCGAGGGAAGCTGTGCAGCACATCCCTTGTTCCGCTCGCCACTTCCCTGACTCTTAGGCAAAGCCCAGCTCAGCTGGCTTGTAGGCGTGCCTCCGTGCTCAGAAGCAGTCCCGTGGCAGGCAGGATACAGGGGGATGTATTCTGGGCACGCAGCATGCTGCTTCCCATGCCCGGGACAAACTGCGAGCAGGTGCCTCGCTTGCGCTTCTATCTGCCGAGACTTGGAGCTGGCCAGCGCGCACCTTGCCGCTGTGTGTGCTGCTGTCCGCAAACAGCCTCCAAACAAAGCAGGGCGCTAAGGCATGAGAAGTAAGCGCCCCAGGAGGGAATCTGCCTGCGAGGGAAGCTGTGCAGCACATCCCTTGTTCCGCTCGCCACTTCCCTGACTCTTAGGCAAAGCCCATCTCAGCTGGCTTGTAGGCGTGCCTCCGTGCTCAGAAGCAGTCCCGTGGCAGGCAGGATACAGGGGGATGTGTTCTGGGCATGCAGCATGCTGCTTCCCATGCCCGGGACAAACTGCGAGCAGGTGCCTCGCTTGCGCTTCTATCTGCCGAGACTTGGAGCCGATCAGAGCGCACCTTGCCGCTGTGTGTGCTGCTGTCCGCAAACAGCCTCCAAACAAAGCAGGGCGCTAAGGCAGGAGAAGTAAGCGCCCCAGGAGGGAATCTGCCTGCGAGGGAAGCTGTGCAGCACATCCCTTGTTCCGCTCGCCACTTCCCTGACTCTTAGGCAAAGCCCATCTCAGCTGGCTTGTAGGCGTGCCTCCGTGCTCAGAAGCAGTCCCGTGGCAGGCAGGATACAGGGGGATGTATTCTGGGCATGCAGCATGCTGCTTCCCATGCCCAGGACAAACTGCGAGCCGGTGCCTCGCTTGCGCTTCTATCTGCCGAGACTTGGAGCTGGCCAGCGCGCACCTTGCCGCTGTGTGTGCTGCTGTCCGCAAACAGCCTCCAAACAAAGCAGGGCGCTAAGGCATGTGAAGTAAGCGTCCCAGGAGGGAATCTGCCTGCGAGGGAAGCTGTGCAGCACATCCCTTGTTCCGCTCGCCACTTCCCTGACTCTTAGGCAAAGCCCAGCTCAGCTGGCTTGTAGGCGTGCCTCCGTGCTCAGAAGCAGTCCCGTGGCAGGCAGGATACAGCGGGATGTGCTCTGGGCATGCAGCATGCTGCTTCCCATGCCCGGGACAAACTGCGAGCAGGTGCCTCGCTTGCGCTTCTATCTGCCGAGACTTGGAGCCGATCAGAGCGCACCTTCCCGCTGTGTGTGCTGCTGTCCGCAAACAGCCTCCAAACAAAGCAGGGCGCTAAGGCATGAGAAGTAAGCGCCCCAGGAGGGAATCTGCCTGCGAGGGAAGCTGTGCAGCACATCCCTTGTTCCGCTCGCCACTTCCCTGACTCTTAGGCAAAGCCCAGCTCAGCTGGCTTGTAGGCGTGCCTCCGTGCTCAGAAGCAGTCCCGTGGCAGGCAGGATACAGCGGGATGTGCTCTGGGCATGCAGCATGCTGCTTCCCATGCCCGGGACAAACTGCGAGCAGGTGCCTCGCTTGCGCTTCTATCTGCCGAGACTTGGAGCCGATCAGAGCGCACCTTCCCGCTGTGTGTGCTGCTGTCCGCAAACAGCCTCCAAACAAAGCAGGGCGCTAAGGCATGAGAAGTTAGCGCCCCAGGAGGGAATCTGCCTGCGAGGGAAGCTGTGCAGCACATCCCTTGTTCCGCTCGCCACTTCCCTGACTCTTAGGCAAAGCCCATCTCAGCTGGCTTGTAGGCGTGCCTCCGTGCTCAGAAGCAGTCCCGTGGCAGGCAGGATACAGGGGGATGTATTCTGGGCATGCAGCATGCTGCTTCCCATGCCCGGGACAAACTGCGAGCAGGTGCCTCGCTTGCGCTTCTATCTGCCGAGACTTGGAGCCGATCAGAGCGCACCTTGCCGCTGTGTGTGCTGCTGTCCGCAAACAGCCTCCAAACAAAGCAGGGCGCTAAGGCATGAGAAGTTAGCGCCCCAGGAGGGAATCTGCCTGCGAGGGAAGCTGTGCAGCACATCCCTTGTTCCGCTCGCCACTTCCCTGACTCTTAGGCAAAGCCCATCTCAGCTGGCTTGTAGGCGTGCCTCCGTGCTCAGAAGCAGTCCCGTGGCAGGCAGGATACAGGGGGATGTATTCTGGGCATGCAGCATGCTGCTTCCCATGCCCGGGACAAACTGCGAGCAGGTGCCTCGCTTGCGCTTCTATCTGCCGAGACTTGGAGCCGATCAGAGCGCACCTTCCCGCTGTGTGTGCTGCTGTCCGCAAACAGCCTCCAAACAAAGCAGGGCGCTAAGGCATGAGAAGTTAGCGCCCCAGGAGGGAATCTGCCTGCGAGGGAAGCTGTGCAGCACATCCCTTGTTCCGCTCGCCACTTCCCTGACTCTTAGGCAAAGCCCATCTCAGCTGACTTGTAGGCATGCCTCCGTGCTCAGAAGCAGTCCCGTGGCAGGCAGGATACAGGGGGATGTATTCTGGGCATGCAGCATGCTGCTTCCCATGCCCGGGACAAACTGCGAGCCGGTGCCTCGCTTGCGCTTCTATCTGCCGAGACTTGGAGCTGGCCAGCGCGCACCTTGCCGCTGTGTGTGCTGCTGTCCGCAAACAGCCTCCAAACAAAGCAGGGCGCTAAGGCATGAGAAGTAAGCGCCCCAGGAGGGAATCTGCCTGCGAGGGAAGCTGTGCAGCACATCCCTTGTTCCGCTCGCCACTTCCCTGACTCTTAGGCAAAGCCCATCTCAGCTGGCTTGTAGGCGTGCCTCCGTGCTCAGAAGCAGTCCCGTGGCAGGCAGGATACAGGGGGATGTGTTCTGGGCATGCAGCATGCTGCTTCCCATGCCCGGGACAAACTGCGAGCAGGTGCCTCGCTTGCGCTTCTATCTGCCGAGACTTGGAGCCGATCAGAGCGCACCTTGCCGCTGTGTGTGCTGCTGTCCGCAAACAGCCTCCAAACAAAGCAGGGCGCTAAGGCAGGAGAAGTAAGCGCCCCAGGAGGGAATCTGCCTGCGAGGGAAGCTGTGCAGCACATCCCTTGTTCCGCTCGCCACTTCCCTGACTCTTAGGCAAAGCCCAGCTCAGCTGGCTTGTAGGCGTGCCTCCGTGCTCAGAAGCAGTCCCGTGGCAGGCAGGATACAGGGGGATGTATTCTGGGCATGCAGCATGCTGCTTCCCATGCCCGGGACAAACTGCGAGCCGGTGCCTCGCTTGCGCTTCTATCTGCCGAGACTTGGAGCTGGCCAGCGCGCACCTTGCCGCTGTGTGTGCTGCTGTCCGCAAACAGCCTCCAAACAAAGCAGGGCGCTAAGGCATGTGAAGTAAGCGTCCCAGGAGGGAATCTGCCTGCGAGGGAAGCTGTGCAGCACATCCCTTGTTCCGCTCGCCACTTCCCTGACTCTTAGGCAAAGCCCATCTCAGCTGGCTTGTAGGCGTGCCTCCGTGCTCAGAAGCAGTCCCGTGGCAGGCAGGATACAGGGGGATGTATTCTGGGCATGCAGCATGCTGCTTCCCATGCCCAGGACAAACTGCGAGCCGGTGCCTCGCTTGCGCTTCTATCTGCCGAGACTTGGAGCTGGCCAGCGCGCACCTTCCCGCTGTGTGTGCTGCTGTCCGCAAACAGCCTCCAAACAAAGCAGGGCGCTAAGGCATGAGAAGTAAGCGCCCCAGGAGGGAATCTGCCTGCGAGGGAAGCTGTGCAGCACATCCCTTGTTCCGCTCGCCACTTCCCTGACTCTTAGGCAAAGCCCAGCTCAGCTGGCTTGTAGGCGTGCCTCCGTGCTCAGAAGCAGTCCCGTGGCAGGCAGGATACAGCGGGATGTGCTCTGGGCATGCAGCATGCTGCTTCCCATGCCCGGGACAAACTGCGAGCAGGTGCCTCGCTTGCGCTTCTATCTGCCGAGACTTGGAGCCGATCAGAGCGCACCTTCCCGCTGTGTGTGCTGCTGTCCGCAAACAGCCTCCAAACAAAGCAGGGCGCTAAGGCATGAGAAGTAAGCGCCCCAGGAGGGAATCTGCCTGCGAGGGAAGCTGTGCAGCACATCCCTTGTTCCGCTCGCCACTTCCCTGACTCTTAGGCAAAGCCCAGCTCAGCTGGCTTGTAGGCGTGCCTCCGTGCTCAGAAGCAGTCCCGTGGCAGGCAGGATACAGCGGGATGTGCTCTGGGCATGCAGCATGCTGCTTCCCATGCCCGGGACAAACTGCGAGCAGGTGCCTCGCTTGCGCTTCTATCTGCCGAGACTTGGAGCCGATCAGAGCGCACCTTCCCGCTGTGTGTGCTGCTGTCCGCAAACAGCCTCCAAACAAAGCAGGGCGCTAAGGCATGAGAAGTTAGCGCCCCAGGAGGGAATCTGCCTGCGAGGGAAGCTGTGCAGCACATCCCTTGTTCCGCTCGCCACTTCCCTGACTCTTAGGCAAAGCCCATCTCAGCTGGCTTGTAGGCGTGCCTCCGTGCTCAGAAGCAGTCCCGTGGCAGGCAGGATACAGGGGGATGTATTCTGGGCATGCAGCATGCTGCTTCCCATGCCCGGGACAAACTGCGAGCAGGTGCCTCGCTTGCGCTTCTATCTGCCGAGACTTGGAGCCGATCAGAGCGCACCTTGCCGCTGTGTGTGCTGCTGTCCGCAAACAGCCTCCAAACAAAGCAGGGCGCTAAGGCATGAGAAGTAAGCGCCCCAGGAGGGAATCTGCCTGCGAGGGAAGCTGTGCAGCACATCCCTTGTTCCGCTCGCCACTTCCCTGACTCTTAGGCAAAGCCCATCTCAGCTGACTTGTAGGCATGCCTCCGTGCTCAGAAGCAGTCCCGTGGCAGGCAGGATACAGGGGGATGTATTCTGGGCATGCAGCATGCTGCTTCCCATGCCCGGGACAAACTGCGAGCCGGTGCCTCGCTTGCGCTTCTATCTGCCGAGACTTGGAGCTGGCCAGCGCGCACCTTGCCGCTGTGTGTGCTGCTGTCCGCAAACAGCCTCCAAACAAAGCAGGGCGCTAAGGCATGAGAAGTAAGCGCCCCAGGAGGGAATCTGCCTGCGAGGGAAGCTGTGCAGCACATCCCTTGTTCCGCTCGCCACTTCCCTGACTCTTAGGCAAAGCCCATCTCAGCTGGCTTGTAGGCGTGCCTCCGTGCTCAGAAGCAGTCCCGTGGCAGGCAGGATACAGGGGGATGTGTTCTGGGCATGCAGCATGCTGCTTCCCATGCCCGGGACAAACTGCGAGCAGGTGCCTCGCTTGCGCTTCTATCTGCCGAGACTTGGAGCCGATCAGAGCGCACCTTGCCGCTGTGTGTGCTGCTGTCCGCAAACAGCCTCCAAACAAAGCAGGGCGCTAAGGCAGGAGAAGTAAGCGCCCCAGGAGGGAATCTGCCTGCGAGGGAAGCTGTGCAGCACATCCCTTGTTCCGCTCGCCACTTCCCTGACTCTTAGGCAAAGCCCAGCTCAGCTGGCTTGTAGGCGTGCCTCCGTGCTCAGAAGCAGTCCCGTGGCAGGCAGGATACAGGGGGATGTATTCTGGGCATGCAGCATGCTGCTTCCCATGCCCAGGACAAACTGCGAGCCGGTGCCTCGCTTGCGCTTCTATCTGCTGAGACTTGGAGCTGGCCAGCGCGCACCTTGCCGCTGTGTGTGCTGCTGTCCGCAAACAGCCTCCAAACAAAGCAGGGCGCTAAGGCATGTGAAGTAAGCGTCCCAGGAGGGAATCTGCCTGCGAGGGAAGCTGTGCAGCACATCCCTTGTTCCGTTCGCCACTTCCCTGACTCTTAGGCAAAGCCCATCTCAGCTGGCTTGTAGGCGTGCCTCCGTGCTCAGAAGCAGTCCCGTGGCAGGCAGGATACAGGGGGATGTATTCTGGGCATGCAGCATGCTGCTTCCCATGCCCAGGACAAACTGCGAGCCGGTGCCTCGCTTGCGCTTCTATCTGCCGAGACTTGGAGCTGGCCAGCGCGCACCTTCCCGCTGTGTGTGCTGCTGTCCGCAAACAGCCTCCAAACAAAGCAGGGCGCTAAGGCATGAGAAGTAAGCGCCCCAGGAGGGAATCTGCCTGCGAGGGAAGCTGTGCAGCACATCCCTTGTTCCGCTCGCCACTTCCCTGACTCTTAGGCAAAGCCCAGCTCAGCTGGCTTGTAGGCGTGCCTCCGTGCTCAGAAGCAGTCCCGTGGCAGGCAGGATACAGCGGGATGTGCTCTGGGCATGCAGCATGCTGCTTCCCATGCCCGGGACAAACTGCGAGCAGGTGCCTCGCTTGCGCTTCTATCTGCCGAGACTTGGAGCCGATCAGAGCGCACCTTCCCGCTGTGTGTGCTGCTGTCCGCAAACAGCCTCCAAACAAAGCAGGGCGCTAAGGCATGAGAAGTTAGCGCCCCAGGAGGGAATCTGCCTGCGAGGGAAGCTGTGCAGCACATCCCTTGTTCCGCTCGCCACTTCCCTGACTCTTAGGCAAAGCCCATCTCAGCTGGCTTGTAGGCATGCCTCCGTGCTCAGAAGCAGTCCCGTGGCAGGCAGGATACAGGGGGATGTATTCTGGGCATGCAGCATGCTGCTTCCCATGCCCGGGACAAACTGCGAGCCGGTGCCTCGCTTGCGCTTCTATCTGCCGAGACTTGGAGCTGGCCAGCGCGCACCTTGCCGCTGTGTGTGCTGCTGTCCGCAAACAGCCTCCAAACAAAGCAGGGCGCTAAGGCAGGAGAAGTAAGCGCCCCAGGAGGGAATCTGCCTGCGAGGGAAGCTGTGCAGCACATCCCTTGTTCCGCTCGCCACTTCCCTGACTCTTAGGCAAAGCCCATCTCAGCTGGCTTGTAGGCGTGCCTCCGTGCTCAGAAGCAGTCCCGTGGCAGGCAGGATACAGGGGGATGTGTTCTGGGCATGCAGCATGCTGCTTCCCATGCCCGGGACAAACTGCGAGCAGGTGCCTCGCTTGCGCTTCTATCTGCCGAGACTTGGAGCCGATCAGAGCGCACCTTCCCGCTGTGTGTGCTGCTGTCCGCAAACAGCCTCCAAACAAAGCAGGGCGCTAAGGCATGAGAAGTTAGCGCCCCAGGAGGGAATCTGCCTGCGAGGGAAGCTGTGCAGCACATCCCTTGTTCCGCTCGCCACTTCCCTGACTCTTAGGCAAAGCCCATCTCAGCTGGCTTGTAGGCGTGCCTCCGTGCTCAGAAGCAGTCCCGTGGCAGGCAGGATACAGGGGGATGTATTCTGGGCACGCAGCATGCTGCTTCCCATGCCCGGGACAAACTGCGAGCAGGTGCCTCGCTTGCGCTTCTATCTGCCGAGACTTGGAGCTGGCCAGCGCGCACCTTGCCGCTGTGTGTGCTGCTGTCCGCAAACAGCCTCCAAACAAAGCAGGGCGCTAAGGCATGAGAAGTAAGCGCCCCAGGAGGGAATCTGCCTGCGAGGGAAGCTGTGCAGCACATCCCTTGTTCCGCTCGCCACTTCCCTGACTCTTAGGCAAAGCCCATCTCAGCTGGCTTGTAGGCGTGCCTCCGTGCTCAGAAGCAGTCCCGTGGCAGGCAGGATACAGGGGGATGTGTTCTGGGCATGCAGCATGCTGCTTCCCATGCCCGCGACAAACTGCGAGCAGGTGCCTCGCTTGCGCTTCTATCTGCCGAGACTTGGAGCCGATCAGAGCGCACCTTGCCGCTGTGTGTGCTGCTGTCCGCAAACAGCCTCCAAACAAAGCAGGGCGCTAAGGCATGAGAAGTAAGCGCCCCAGGAGGGAATCTGCCTGCGAGGGAAGCTGTGCAGCACATCCCTTGTTCCGCTCGCCACTTCCCTGACTCTTAGGCAAAGCCCAGCTCAGCTGGCTTGTAGGCGTGCCTCCGTGCTCAGAAGCAGTCCCGTGGCAGGCAGGATACAGGGGGATGTATTCTGGGCATGCAGCATGCTGCTTCCCATGCCCAGGACAAACTGCGAGCCGGTGCCTCGCTTGCGCTTCTATCTGCCGAGACTTGGAGCTGGCCAGCGCGCACCTTCCCGCTGTGTGTGCTGCTGTCCGCAAACAGCCTCCAAACAAAGCAGGGCGCTAAGGCATGTGAAGTAAGCGTCCCAGGAGGGAATCTGCCTGCGAGGGAAGCTGTGCAGCACATCCCTTGTTCCGCTCGCCACTTCCCTGACTCTTAGGCAAAGCCCATCTCAGCTGGCTTGTAGGCGTGCCTCCGTGCTCAGAAGCAGTCCCGTGGCAGGCAGGATACAGGGGGATGTATTCTGGGCATGCAGCATGCTGCTTCCCATGCCCAGGACAAACTGCGAGCCGGTGCCTCGCTTGCGCTTCTATCTGCCGAGACTTGGAGCTGGCCAGCGCGCACCTTCCCGCTGTGTGTGCTGCTGTCCGCAAACAGCCTCCAAACAAAGCAGGGCGCTAAGGCATGAGAAGTAAGCGCCCCAGGAGGGAATCTGCCTGCGAGGGAAGCTGTGCAGCACATCCCTTGTTCCGCTCGCCACTTCCCTGACTCTTAGGCAAAGCCCAGCTCAGCTGGCTTGTAGGCGTGCCTCCGTGCTCAGAAGCAGTCCCGTGGCAGGCAGGATACAGCGGGATGTGCTCTGGGCATGCAGCATGCTGCTTCCCATGCCCGGGACAAACTGCGAGCAGGTGCCTCGCTTGCGCTTCTATCTGCCGAGACTTGGAGCCGATCAGAGCGCACCTTCCCGCTGTGTGTGCTGCTGTCCGCAAACAGCCTCCAAACAAAGCAGGGCGCTAAGGCATGAGAAGTTAGCGTCCCAGGAGGGAATCTGCCTGCGAGGGAAGCTGTGCAGCACATCCCTTGTTCCGCTCGCCACTTCCCTGACTCTTAGGCAAAGCCCAGCTCAGCTGGCTTGTAGGCGTGCCTCCGTGCTCAGAAGCAGTCCCGTGGCAGGCAGGATACAGGGGGATGTGTTCTGGGCATGCAGCATGCTGCTTCCCATGCCCGGGACAAACTGCGAGCCGGTGCCTCGCTTGCGCTTCTATCTGCCGAGACTTGGAGCTGGCCAGCGCGCACTTTGCCGCTGTGTGTGCTGCTGTCCGCAAACAGCCTCCAAACAAAGCAGGGCACTAAGGCATGAGAAGTAAGCGCCCCAGGAGGGAATCTGCCTGCGAGGGAAGCTGTGCAGCACATCCCTTGTTCCGCTCGCCACTTCCCTGACTCTTAGGCAAAGCCCAGCTCAGCTGGCTTGTAGGCGTGCCTCCGTGCTCAGAAGCAGTCCCGTGGCAGGCAGGATACAGGGGGATGTGTTCTGGGCACGCAGCATGCTGCTTCCCATGCCCGGGACAAACTGCGAGCCGGTGCCTCGCTTGCGCTTCTATCTGCCGAGACTTGGAGCTGGCCAGCGCGCACCTTGCCGCTGTGTGTGCTGCTGTCCGCAAACAGCCTCCAAACAAAGCAGGGCGCTAAGGCATGAGAAGTTAGCGCCCCAGGAGGGAATCTGCCTGCGAGGGAAGCTGTGCAGCACATCCCTTGTTCCGCTCGCCACTTCCCTGACTCTTAGGCAAAGCCCAGCTCAGCTGGCTTGTAGGCGTGCCTCCGAGCTCAGAAGCAGTCCCATGGCAGGCAGGATACAGGGGGATGTATTCTGGGCATGCAGCATGCTGCTTCCCATGCCCGGGACAAACTGCGAGCAGGTGCCTCGCTTGCGCTTCTATCTGCCGAGACTTGGAGCCGATCAGAGCGCACCTTCCCGCTGTGTGTGCTGCTGTCCGCAAACAGCCTCCAAACAAAGCAGGGCGCTAAGGCATGAGAAGTAAGCGCCCCAGGAGGGAATCTGCCTGCGAGGGAAGCTGTGCAGCACATCCCTTGTTCCGCTCGCCACTTCCCTGACTCTTAGGCAAAGCCCATCTCAGCTGGCTTGTAGGCGTGCCTCCGTGCTCAGAAGCAGTCCCGTGGCAGGCAGGATACAGGGGGATGTATTCTGGGCACGCAGCATGCTGCTTCCCATGCCCGGGACAAACTGCGAGCAGGTGCCTCGCTTGCGCTTCTATCTGCCGAGACTTGGAGCTGGCCAGCGCGCACCTTGCCGCTGTGTGTGCTGCTGTCCGCAAACAGCCTCCAAACAAAGCAGGGCGCTAAGGCATGAGAAGTAAGCGCCCCAGGAGGGAATCTGCCTGCGAGGGAAGCTGTGCAGCACATCCCTGGTTCCGCTCGCCACTTCCCTGACTCTTAGGCAAAGCCCAGCTCAGCTGGCTTGTAGGCGTGCCTCCGTGCTCAGAAGCAGTCCCGTGGCAGGCAGGATACAGGGGGATGTGTTCTGGGCATGCAGCATGCTGCTTCCCATGCCCGGGACAAACTGCGAGCAGGTGCCTCGCTTGCGCTTCTATCTGCCGAGACTTGGAGCCGATCAGAGCGCACCTTCCCGCTGTGTGTGCTGCTGTCCGCAAACAGCCTCCAAACAAAGCAGGGCGCTAAGGCAGGAGAAGTAAGCGCCCCAGGAGGGAATCTGCCTGCGAGGGAAGCTGTGCAGCACATCCCTTGTTCCGCTCGCCACTTCCCTGACTCTTAGGCAAAGCCCAGCTCAGCTGGCTTGTAGGCGTGCCTCCGTGCTCAGAAGCAGTCCCGTGGCAGGCAGAATACAGGGGGATGTATTCTGGGCATGCAGCATGCTGCTTCCCATGCCCAGGACAAACTGCGAGCCGGTGCCTCGCTTGCGCTTCTATCTGCCGAGACTTGGAGCTGGCCAGCGCGCACCTTGCCGCTGTGTGTGCTGCTGTCCGCAAACAGCCTCCAAACAAAGCAGGGCGCTAAGGCATGTGAAGTAAGCGTCCCAGGAGGGAATCTGCCTGCGAGGGAAGCTGTGCAGCACATCCCTTGTTCCGCTCGCCACTTCCCTGACTCTTAGGCAAAGCCCAGCTCAGCTGGCTTGTAGGCGTGCCTCCGTGCTCAGAAGCAGTCCCGTGGCAGGCAGGATACAGGGGGATGTATTCTGGGCATGCAGCATGCTGCTTCCCATGCCCGGGACAAACTGCGAGCAGGTGCCTCGCTTGCGCTTCTATCTGCCGAGACTTGGAGCTGGCCAGCGCGCACCTTCCCGCTGTGTGTGCTGCTGTCCGCAAACAGCCTCCAAACAAAGCAGGGCGCTAAGGCAGGAGAAGTAAGCGCCCCAGGAGGGAATCTGCCTGCGAGGGAAGCTGTGCAGCACATCCCTTGTTCCGCTCGCCACTTCCCTGACTCTTAGGCAAAGCCCAGCTCAGCTGGCTTGTAGGCGTGCCTCCGTGCTCAGAAGCAGTCCCGTGGCAGGCAGAATACAGGGGGATGTATTCTGGGCATGCAGCATGCTGCTTCCCATGCCCAGGACAAACTGCGAGCCGGTGCCTCGCTTGCGCTTCTATCTGCCGAGACTTGGAGCTGGCCAGCGCGCACCTTCCCGCTGTGTGTGCTGCTGTCCGCAAACAGCCTCCAAACAAAGCAGGGCGCTAAGGCATGTGAAGTAAGCGTCCCAGGAGGGAATCTGCCTGCGAGGGAAGCTGTGCAGCACATCCCTTGTTCCGCTCGCCACTTCCCTGACTCTTAGGCAAAGCCCAGCTCAGCTGGCTTGTAGGCGTGCCTCCGTGCTCAGAAGCAGTCCCGTGGCAGGCAGGATACAGGGGGATGTATTCTGGGCATGCAGCATGCTGCTTCCCATGCCCAGGACAAACTGCGAGCCGGTGCCTCGCTTGCGCTTCTATCTGCCGAGACTTGGAGCTGGCCAGCGCGCACCTTGCCGCTGTGTGTGCTGCTGTCCGCAAACAGCCTCCAAACAAAGCAGGGCGCTAAGGCATGAGAAGTAAGCGCCCCAGGAGGGAATCTGCCTGCGAGGGAAGCTGTGCAGCACATCCCTTGTTCCGCTCGCCACTTCCCTGACTCTTAGGCAAAGCCCATCTCAGCTGGCTTGTAGGCGTGCCTCCGTGCTCAGAAGCAGTCCCGTGGCAGGCAGGATACAGGGGGATGTGTTCTGGGCACGCAGCATGCTGCTTCCCATGCCCGGGACAAACTGCGAGCCGGTGCCTCGCTTGCGCTTCTATCTGCCGAGACTTGGAGCTGGCCAGCGCGCACCTTGCCGCTGTGTGTGCTGCTGTCCGCAAACAGCCTCCAAACAAAGCAGGGCACTAAGGCATGAGAAGTAAGCGCCCCAGGAGGGAATCTGCCTGCGAGGGAAGCTGTGCAGCACAACCCTTGTTCCGCTCGCCACTTCCCTGACTCTTAGGCAAAGCCCAGCTCAGCTGGCTTGTAGGCGTGCCTCCGTGCTCAGAAGCAGTCCCGTGGCAGGCAGGATACAGGGGGATGTGTTCTGGGCACGCAGCATGCTGCTTCCCATGCCCGGGACAAACTGCGAGCCGGTGCCTCGCTTGCGCTTCTATCTGCCGAGACTTGGAGCTGGCCAGCGCGCACCTTCCCGCTGTGTGTGCTGCTGTCCGCAAACAGCCTCCAAACAAAGCAGGGCGCTAAGGCATGAGAAGTAAGCGCCCCAGGAGGGAATCTGCCTGCGAGGGAAGCTGTGCAGCACATCCCTTGTTCCGCTCGCCACTTCCCTGACTCTTAGGCAAAGCCCATCTCAGCTGGCTTGTAGGCGTGCCTCCGTGCTCAGAAGCAGTCCCGTGGCAGGCAGGATACAGGGGGATGTGTTCTGGGCATGCAGCATGCTGCTTCCCATGCCCGCGACAAACTGCGAGCAGGTGCCTCGCTTGCGCTTCTATCTGCCGAGACTTGGAGCTGGCCAGCGCGCACCTTGCCGCTGTGTGTGCTGCTGTCCGCAAACAGCCTCCAAACAAAGCAGGGCGCTAAGGCAGGAGAAGTAAGCGCCCCAGGAGGGAATCTGCCTGCGAGGGAAGCTGTGCAGCACATCCCTTGTTCCGCTCGCCACTTCCCTGACTCTTAGGCAAAGCCCAGCTCAGCTGGCTTGTAGGCGTGCCTCCGTGCTCAGAAGCAGTCCCGTGGCAGGCAGAATACAGGGGGATGTATTCTGGGCATGCAGCATGCTGCTTCCCATGCCCAGGACAAACTGCGAGCCGGTGCCTCGCTTGCGCTTCTATCTGCCGAGACTTGGAGCTGGCCAGCGCGCACCTTCCCGCTGTGTGTGCTGCTGTCCGCAAACAGCCTCCAAACAAAGCAGGGCGCTAAGGCATGTGAAGTAAGCGCCCCAGGAGGGAATCTGCCTGCGAGGGAAGCTGTGCAGCACATCCCTTGTTCCGCTCGCCACTTCCCTGACTCTTAGGCAAAGCCCAGCTCAGCTGGCTTGTAGGCGTGCCTCCGTGCTCAGAAGCAGTCCCGTGGCAGGCAGGATACAGGGGGATGTATTCTGGGCATGCAGCATGCTGCTTCCCATGCCCAGGACAAACTGCGAGCCGGTGCCTCGCTTGCGCTTCTATCTGCCGAGACTTGGAGCTGGCCAGCGCACACCTTGCCGCTGTGTGTGCTGCTGTCCGCAAACAGCCTCCAAACAAAGCAGGGCGCTAAGGCATGAGAAGTAAGCGCCCCAGGAGGGAATCTGCCTGCGAGGGAAGCTGTGCAGCACATCCCTTGTTCCGCTCGCCACTTCCCTGACTCTTAGGCAAAGCCCATCTCAGCTGGCTTGTAGGCGTGCCTCCGTGCTCAGAAGCAGTCCCGTGGCAGGCAGGATACAGGGGGATGTGTTCTGGGCACGCAGCATGCTGCTTCCCATGCCCGGGACAAACTGCGAGCCGGTGCCTCGCTTGCGCTTCTATCTGCCGAGACTTGGAGCTGGCCAGCGCGCACCTTGCCGCTGTGTGTGCTGCTGTCCGCAAACAGCCTCCAAACAAAGCAGGGCGCTAAGGCATGAGAAGTAAGCGCCCCAGGAGGGAATCTGCCTGCGAGGGAAGCTGTGCAGCACATCCCTTGTTCCGCTCGCCACTTCCCTGACTCTTAGGCAAAGCCCATCTCAGCTGGCTTGTAGGCGTGCCTCCGTGCTCAGAAGCAGTCCCGTGGCAGGCAGGATACAGGGGGATGTGTTCTGGGCACGCAGCATGCTGCTTCCCATGCCCGGGACAAACTGCGAGCCGGTGCCTCGCTTGCGCTTCTATCTGCCGAGACTTGGAGCTGGCCAGCGCGCACCTTCCCGCTGTGTGTGCTGCTGTCCGCAAACAGCCTCCAAACAAAGCAGGGCGCTAAGGCATGTGAAGTAAGCGTCCCAGGAGGGAATCTGCCTGCGAGGGAAGCTGTGCAGCACATCCCTTGTTCCGCTCGCCACTTCCCTGACTCTTAGGCAAAGCCCAGCTCAGCTGGCTTGTAGGCGTGCCTCCGTGCTCAGAAGCAGTCCCGTGGCAGGCAGGATACAGGGGGATGTATTCTGGGCATGCAGCATGCTGCTTCCCATGCCCAGGACAAACTGCGAGCCGGTGCCTCGCTTGCGCTTCTATCTGCCGAGACTTGGAGCTGGCCAGCGCACACCTTGCCGCTGTGTGTGCTGCTGTCCGCAAACAGCCTCCAAACAAAGCAGGGCGCTAAGGCATGAGAAGTAAGCGCCCCAGGAGGGAATCTGCCTGCGAGGGAAGCTGTGCAGCACATCCCTTGTTCCGCTCGCCACTTCCCTGACTCTTAGGCAAAGCCCATCTCAGCTGGCTTGTAGGCGTGCCTCCGTGCTCAGAAGCAGTCCCGTGGCAGGCAGGATACAGGGGGATGTGTTCTGGGCACGCAGCATGCTGCTTCCCATGCCCGGGACAAACTGCGAGCCGGTGCCTCGCTTGCGCTTCTATCTGCCGAGACTTGGAGCTGGCCAGCGCGCACCTTGCCGCTGTGTGTGCTGCTGTCCGCAAACAGCCTCCAAACAAAGCAGGGCGCTAAGGCATGAGAAGTAAGCGCCCCAGGAGGGAATCTGCCTGCGAGGGAAGCTGTGCAGCACAACCCTTGTTCCGCTCGCCACTTCCCTGACTCTTAGGCAAAGCCCATCTCAGCTGGCTTGTAGGCGTGCCTCCGTGCTCAGAAGCAGTCCCGTGGCAGGCAGGATACAGGGGGATGTGTTCTGGGCACGCAGCATGCTGCTTCCCATGCCCGGGACAAACTGCGAGCCGGTGCCTCGCTTGCGCTTCTATCTGCCGAGACTTGGAGCTGGCCAGCGCGCACCTTCCCGCTGTGTGTGCTGCTGTCCGCAAACAGCCTCCAAACAAAGCAGGGCGCTAAGGCATGAGAAGTAAGCGCCCCAGGAGGGAATCTGCCTGCGAGGGAAGCTGTGCAGCACATCCCTTGTTCCGCTCGCCACTTCCCTGACTCTTAGGCAAAGCCCAGCTCAGCTGGCTTGTAGGCGTGCCTCCGTGCTCAGAAGCAGTCCCGTGGCAGGCAGGATACAGGGGGATGTGTTCTGGGCATGCAGCATGCTGCTTCCCATGCCCGCGACAAACTGCGAGCAGGTGCCTCGCTTGCGCTTCTATCTGCCGAGACTTGGAGCCGATCAGAGCGCACCTTGCCGCTGTGTGTGCTGCTGTCCGCAAACAGCCTCCAAACAAAGCAGGGCGCTAAGGCAGGAGAAGTAAGCGCCCCAGGAGGGAATCTGCCTGCGAGGGAAGCTGTGCAGCACATCCCTTGTTCCGCTCGCCACTTCCCTGACTCTTAGGCAAAGCCCAGCTCAGCTGGCTTGTAGGTGTGCCTCCGTGCTCAGAAGCAGTCCCGTGGCAGGCAGGATACAGGGGGATGTATTCTGGGCATGCAGCATGCTGCTTCCCATGCCCAGGACAAACTGCGAGCCGGTGCCTCGCTTGCGCTTCTATCTGCCGAGACTTGGAGCTGGCCAGCGCGCACCTTCCCGCTGTGTGTGCTGCTGTCCGCAAACAGCCTCCAAACAAAGCAGGGCGCTAAGGCATGAGAAGTAAGCGCCCCAGGAGGGAATCTGCCTGCGAGGGAAGCTGTGCAGCACATCCCTTGTTCCGCTCGCCACTTCCCTGACTCTTAGGCAAAGCCCAGCTCAGCTGGCTTGTAGGCGTGCCTCCGTGCTCAGAAGCAGTCCCGTGGCAGGCAGGATACAGGGGGATGTGTTCTGGGCACGCAGCATGCTGCTTCCCATGCCCGGGACAAACTGCGAGCCGGTGCCTCGCTTGCGCTTCTATCTGCCGAGACTTGGAGCTGGCCAGCGCGCACCTTCCCGCTGTGTGTGCTGCTGTCCGCAAACAGCCTCCAAACAAAGCAGGGCGCTAAGGCATGAGAAGTAAGCGCCCCAGGAGGGAATCTGCCTGCGAGGGAAGCTGTGCAGCACATCCCTTGTTCCGCTCGCCACTTCCCTGACTCTTAGGCAAAGCCCATCTCAGCTGGCTTGTAGGCGTGCCTCCGTGCTCAGAAGCAGTCCCGTGGCAGGCAGGATACAGGGGGATGTGTTCTGGGCATGCAGCATGCTGCTTCCCATGCCCGCGACAAACTGCGAGCAGGTGCCTCGCTTGCGCTTCTATCTGCCGAGACTTGGAGCCGATCAGAGCGCACCTTCCCGCTGTGTGTGCTGCTGTCCGCAAAGAGCCTCCAAACAAAGCAGGGCGCTAAGGCAGGAGAAGTAAGCGCCCCAGGAGGGAATCTGCCTGCGAGGGAAGCTGTGCAGCACATCCCTTGTTCCGCTCGCCACTTCCCTGACTCTTAGGCAAAGCCCAGCTCAGCTGGCTTGTAGGCGTGCCTCCGTGCTCAGAAGCAGTCCCGTGGCAGGCAGGATACAGGGGATGTATTCTGGGCATGCAGCATGCTGCTTCCCATGCCCAGGACAAACTGCGAGCCGGTGCCTCGCTTGCGCTTCTATCTGCCGAGACTTGGAGCTGGCCAGCGCGCACCTTCCCGCTGTGTGTGCTGCTGTCCGCAAACAGCCTCCAAACAAAGCAGGGCGCTAAGGCAGGAGAAGTAAGCGTCCCAGGAGGGAATCTGCCTGCGAGGGAAGCTGTGCAGCACATCCCTTGTTCCGCTCGCCACTTCCCTGACTCTTAGGCAAAGCCCAGCTCAGCTGGCTTGTAGGCGTGCCTCCGTGCTCAGAAGCAGTCCCGTGGCAGGCAGGATACAGGGGGATGTATTCTGGGCATGCAGCATGCTGCTTCCCATGCCCAGGACAAACTGCGAGCCGGTGCCTCGCTTGCGCTTCTATCTGCCGAGACTTGGAGCTGGCCAGCGCGCACCTTCCCGCTGTGTGTGCTGCTGTCCGCAAACAGCCTCCAAACAAAGCAGGGCGCTAAGGCATGAGAAGTAAGCGCCCCAGGAGGGAATCTGCCTGCGAGGGAAGCTGTGCAGCACATCCCTTGTTCCGCTCGCCACTTCCCTGACTCTTAGGCAAAGCCCAGCTCAGCTGGCTTGTAGGTGTGCCTCCGTGCTCAGAAGCAGTCCCGTGGCAGGCAGGATACAGGGGGATGTATTCTGGGCATGCAGCATGCTGCTTCCCATGCCCAGGACAAACTGCGAGCCGGTGCCTCGCTTGCGCTTCTATCTGCCGAGACTTGGAGCTGGCCAGCGCGCACCTTCCCGCTGTGTGTGCTGCTGTCCGCAAACAGCCTCCAAACAAAGCAGGGCGCTAAGGCATGAGAAGTAAGCGCCCCAGGAGGGAATCTGCCTGCGAGGGAAGCTGTGCAGCACATCCCTTGTTCCGCTCGCCACTTCCCTGACTCTTAGGCAAAGCCCAGCTCAGCTGGCTTGTAGGCGTGCCTCCGTGCTCAGAAGCAGTCCCGTGGCAGGCAGGATACAGGGGGATGTGTTCTGGGCACGCAGCATGCTGCTTCCCATGCCCGGGACAAACTGCGAGCCGGTGCCTCGCTTGCGCTTCTATCTGCCGAGACTTGGAGCTGGCCAGCGCGCACCTTCCCGCTGTGTGTGCTGCTGTCCGCAAACAGCCTCCAAACAAAGCAGGGCGCTAAGGCATGAGAAGTAAGCGCCCCAGGAGGGAATCTGCCTGCGAGGGAAGCTGTGCAGCACATCCCTTGTTCCGCTCGCCACTTCCCTGACTCTTAGGCAAAGCCCATCTCAGCTGGCTTGTAGGCGTGCCTCCGTGCTCAGAAGCAGTCCCGTGGCAGGCAGGATACAGGGGGATGTGTTCTGGGCATGCAGCATGCTGCTTCCCATGCCCGCGACAAACTGCGAGCAGGTGCCTCGCTTGCGCTTCTATCTGCCGAGACTTGGAGCCGATCAGAGCGCACCTTCCCGCTGTGTGTGCTGCTGTCCGCAAAGAGCCTCCAAACAAAGCAGGGCGCTAAGGCAGGAGAAGTAAGCGCCCCAGGAGGGAATCTGCCTGCGAGGGAAGCTGTGCAGCACATCCCTTGTTCCGCTCGCCACTTCCCTGACTCTTAGGCAAAGCCCAGCTCAGCTGGCTTGTAGGCGTGCCTCCGTGCTCAGAAGCAGTCCCGTGGCAGGCAGGATACAGGGGATGTATTCTGGGCATGCAGCATGCTGCTTCCCATGCCCAGGACAAACTGCGAGCCGGTGCCTCGCTTGCGCTTCTATCTGCCGAGACTTGGAGCTGGCCAGCGCGCACCTTCCCGCTGTGTGTGCTGCTGTCCGCAAACAGCCTCCAAACAAAGCAGGGCGCTAAGGCATGTGAAGTAAGCGTCCCAGGAGGGAATCTGCCTGCGAGGGAAGCTGTGCAGCACATCCCTTGTTCCGCTCGCCACTTCCCTGACTCTTAGGCAAAGCCCAGCTCAGCTGGCTTGTAGGCGTGCCTCCGTGCTCAGAAGCAGTCCCGTGGCAGGCAGGATACAGGGGGATGTATTCTGGGCATGCAGCATGCTGCTTCCCATGCCCAGGACAAACTGCGAGCCGGTGCCTCGCTTGCGCTTCTATCTGCCGAGACTTGGAGCTGGCCAGCGCGCACCTTCCCGCTGTGTGTGCTGCTGTCCGCAAACAGCCTCCAAACAAAGCAGGGCGCTAAGGCAGGAGAAGTAAGCGCCCCAGGAGGGAATCTGCCTGCGAGGGAAGCTGTGCAGCACAACCCTTGTTCCGCTCGCCACTTCCCTGACTCTTAGGCAAAGCCCAGCTCAGCTGGCTTGTAGGCGTGCCTCCGTGCTCAGAAGCAGTCCCGTGGCAGGCAGGATACAGGGGGATGTGTTCTGGGCACGCAGCATGCTGCTTCCCATGCCCGGGACAAACTGCGAGCCGGTGCCTCGCTTGCGCTTCTATCTGCCGAGACTTGGAGCTGGCCAGCGCGCACCTTCCCGCTGTGTGTGCTGCTGTCCGCAAACAGCCTCCAAACAAAGCAGGGCGCTAAGGCATGAGAAGTTAGCGCCCCAGGAGGGAATCTGCCTGCGAGGGAAGCTGTGCAGCACATCCCTTGTTCCGCTCGCCACTTCCCTGACTCTTAGGCAAAGCCCAGCTCAGCTGGCTTGTAGGCGTGCCTCCGTGCTCAGAAGCAGTCCCGTGGCAGGCAGGATACAGGGGGATGTGTTCTGGGCACGCAGCATGCTGCTTCCCATGCCCGGGACAAACTGCGAGCCGGTGCCTCGCTTGCGCTTCTATCTGCCGAGACTTGGAGCTGGCCAGCGCGCACCTTCCCGCTGTGTGTGCTGCTGTCCGCAAACAGCCTCCAAACAAAGCAGGGCGCTAAGGCATGAGAAGTAAGCGCCCCAGGAGGGAATCTGCCTGCGAGGGAAGCTGTGCAGCACATCCCTTGTTCCGCTCGCCACTTCCCTGACTCTTAGGCAAAGCCCAGCTCAGCTGGCTTGTAGGCGTGCCTCCGTGCTCAGAAGCAGTCCCGTGGCAGGCAGGATACAGGGGGATGTATTCTGGGCATGCAGCATGCTGCTTCCCATGCCCGGGACAAACTGCGAGCAGGTGCCTCGCTTGCGCTTCTATCTGCCGAGACTTGGAGCTGGCCAGCGCGCACCTTGCCGCTGTGTGTGCTGCTGTCCGCAAACAGCCTCCAAACAAAGCAGGGCGCTAAGGCATGAGAAGTAAGCGCCCCAGGAGGGAATCTGCCTGCGAGGGAAGCTGTGCAGCACATCCCTTGTTCCGCTCGCCACTTCCCTGACTCTTAGGCAAAGCCCAGCTCAGCTGGCTTGTAGGCGTGCCGCCGTGCTCAGAAGCAGTCCCATGGCAGGCAGGATACACGGGGATGTATTCTGGGCATGCAGCATGCTGCTTCCCATGCCCGGGACAAACTGCGAGCAGGTGCCTCAATTGCGCTTCTATCTGCCGAGACTTGGAGCTGGCCAGCGCGCACCTTGCCGCTGTGTGTGCTGCTGTCCGCAAACAGCCTCCAAACAAAGCAGGGCGCTAAGGCATGAGAAGTAAGCGCCCCAGGAGGGAATCTGCCTGCGAGGGAAGCTGTGCAGCACATCCCTTGTTCCGCTCGCCACTTCCCTGACTCTTAGGCAAAACCCAGCTCAGCTGGCTTGTAGGCGTGCCTCCGTGCTCAGAAGCAGTCCCGTGGCAGGCAGGATACAGGGGGATGTGTTCTGGGCACGCAGCATGCTGCTTCCCATGCCCGGGACAAACTGCGAGCCGGTGCCTCGCTTGCGCTTCTATCTACCGAGACTTGGAGTTGGCCAGCGCGCACCTTGCCGCTGTGTGTGCTGCTGTCCGCAAACAGCCTCCAAACAAAGCAGGGCGCTAAGGCATGAGAAGTAAGCGCCCCAGGAGGGAATCTGCCTGCGAGGGAAGCTGTGCAGCACATCCCTTGTTCCGCTCGCCACTTCCCTGACTCTTAGGCAAAGCCCATCTCAGCTGGCTTGTAGGCGTGCCTCCGTGCTCAGAAGCAGTCCCGTGGCAGGCAGGATACAGGGGGATGTGTTCTGGGCACGCAGCATGCTGCTTCCCATGCCCGGGACAAACTGCGAGCCGGTGCCTCGCTTGCGCTTCTGTCTGCCGAGACTTGGAGCTGGCTAGCGGGCACCTTGCCGCTGTGTGTGCTGCTGTCCGCAAACAGCCTCCAAACAAAGCAGGGCGCTAAGGCATGAGAAGTAAGCGCCCCAGGAGGGAATCTGCCTGCGAGGGAAGCTGTGCAGCACATCCCTTGTTCCGCTCGCCACTTCCCTGACTCTTAGGCAAAGCCCATCTCAGCTGGCTTGTAGGCGTGCCTCCGTGCTCAGAAGCAGTCCCGTGGCAGGCAGGATACAGGGGGATGTGTTCTGGGCACGCAGCATGCTGCTTCCCATGCCCGGGACAAACTGCGAGCCGGTGCCTCGCTTGCGCTTCTATCTGCCGAGACTTGGAGCTGGCCAGCGCGCACCTTCCCGCTGTGTGTGCTGCTGTCCGCAAACAGCCTCCAAACAAAGCAGGGCGCTAAGGCAGGAGAAGTAAGCGTCCCAGGAGGGAATCTGCCTGCGAGGGAAGCTGTGCAGCACATCCCGTGTTACGCTCGCCACTTCCCTGACTCTTAGGCAAAGCCCAGCTCAGCTGGCTTGTAGGCGTGCCTCCGTGCTCAGAAGCAGTCCCGTGGCAGGCAGGATACAGGGGGATGTATTCTGGGCATGCAGCATGCTGCTTCCCATGCCCGGGACAAACTGCGAGCAGGTGCCTCGCTTGCGCTTCTATCTGCCGAGACTTGGAGCTAGCCAGCGCGCACCTTGCCACTGTGTGTGCTGCTGTCCGCAAACAGCCTCCAAACAAAGCAGGGCGCTAAGGCAGGAGAAGTAAGCGTCCCAGGAGGGAATCTGCCTGCGAGGGAAGCTGTGCAGCACATCCCTTGTTCCGCTCGCCACTTCCCTGACTCTTAGGCAAAGCCCAGCTCAGCTGGCTTGTAGGCGTGCCTCCGTGCTCAGAAGCAGTCCCGTGGCAGGCAGGATACAGGGGGATGTGTTCTGGGCACGCAGCATGCTGCTTCCCATGCCCGGGACAAACTGCGAGCCGGTGCCTCGCTTGCGCTTCTATCTGCCGAGACTTGGAGCTGGCCAGCGCGCACCTTGCCGCTGTGTGTGCTGCTGTCCGCAAACAGCCTCCAAACAAAGCAGGGCGCTAAGGCATGAGAAGTAAGCGCCCCAGGAGGGAATCTGCCTGCGAGGGAAGCTGTGCAGCACATCCCTTGTTCCGCTCGCCACTTCCCTGACTCTTAGGCAAAGCCCAGCTCAGCTGGCTTGTAGGCGTGCCTCCGTGCTCAGAAGCAGTCCCATGGCAGGCAGGATACACAGGGATGTATTCTGGGCATGCAGCATGCTGCTTCCCATGCCCGGGACAAACTGCGAGCAGGTGCCTCGCTTGCGCTTCTATCTGCCGAGACTTGGAGCTGGCCAGCGCGCACCTTGCCGCTGTGTGTGCTGCTGTCCGCAAACAGCCTCCAAACAAAGCAGGGCGCTAAGGCATGAGAAGTAAGCGCCCCAGGAGGGAATCTGCCTGCGAGGGAAGCTGTGCAGCACATCCCTTGTTCCGCTCGCCACTTCCCTGACTCTTAGGCAAAACCCAGCTCAGCTGGCTTGTAGGCGTGCCTCCGTGCTCAGAAGCAGTCCCGTGGCAGGCAGGATACAGGGGGATGTGTTCTGGGCACGCAGCATGCTGCTTCCCATGCCCGGGACAAACTGCGAGCCGGTGCCTCGCTTGCGCTTCTATCTGCCGAGACTTGGAGCTGGCCAGCGCGCACCTTGCCGCTGTGTGTGCTGCTGTCCGCAAACAGCCTCCAAACAAAGCAGGGCGCTAAGGCATGAGAAGTAAGCGCCCCAGGAGGGAATCTGCCTGCGAGGGAAGCTGTGCAGCACAACCCTTGTTCCGCTCGCCACTTCCCTGACTCTTAGGCAAAGCCCATCTCAGCTGGCTTGTAGGCGTGCCTCCGTGCTCAGAAGCAGTCCCGTGGCAGGCAGGATACAGGGGGATGTGTTCTGGGCACGCAGCATGCTGCTTCCCATGCCCGGGACAAACTGCGAGCCGGTGCCTCGCTTGCGCTTCTATCTGCCGAGACTTGGAGCTGGCCAGCGCGCACCTTCCCGCTGTGTGTGCTGCTGTCCGCAAACAGCCTCCAAACAAAGCAGGGCGCTAAGGCATGAGAAGTAAGCGCCCCAGGAGGGAATCTGCCTGCGAGGGAAGCTGTGCAGCACATCCCTTGTTCCGCTCGCCACTTCCCTGACTCTTAGGCAAAGCCCAGCTCAGCTGGCTTGTAGGCGTGCCTCCGTGCTCAGAAGCAGTCCCGTGGCAGGCAGGATACAGGGGGATGTGTTCTGGGCATGCAGCATGCTGCTTCCCATGCCCGCGACAAACTGCGAGCAGGTGCCTCGCTTGCGCTTCTATCTGCCGAGACTTGGAGCCGATCAGAGCGCACCTTGCCGCTGTGTGTGCTGCTGTCCGCAAAGAGCCTCCAAACAAAGCAGGGCGCTAAGGCAGGAGAAGTAAGCGCCCCAGGAGGGAATCTGCCTGCGAGGGAAGCTGTGCAGCACATCCCTTGTTCCGCTCGCCACTTCCCTGACTCTTAGGCAAAGCCCAGCTCAGCTGGCTTGTAGGCGTGCCTCCGTGCTCAGAAGCAGTCCCGTGGCAGGCAGGATACAGGGGATGTATTCTGGGCATGCAGCATGCTGCTTCCCATGCCCAGGACAAACTGCGAGCCGGTGCCTCGCTTGCGCTTCTATCTGCCGAGACTTGGAGCTGGCCAGCGCGCACCTTCCCGCTGTGTGTGCTGCTGTCCGCAAACAGCCTCCAAACAAAGCAGGGCGCTAAGGCATGTGAAGTAAGCGCCCCAGGAGGGAATCTGCCTGCGAGGGAAGCTGTGCAGCACATCCCTTGTTCCGCTCGCCACTTCCCTGACTCTTAGGCAAAGCCCAGCTCAGCTGGCTTGTAGGCGTGCCTCCGTGCTCAGAAGCAGTCCCGTGGCAGGCAGGATACAGGGGGATGTATTCTGGGCATGCAGCATGCTGCTTCCCATGCCCAGGACAAACTGCGAGCCGGTGCCTCGCTTGCGCTTCTATCTGCCGAGACTTGGAGCTGGCCAGCGCGCACCTTCCCGCTGTGTGTGCTGCTGTCCGCAAACAGCCTCCAAACAAAGCAGGGCGCTAAGGCATGAGAAGTAAGCGCCCCAGGAGGGAATCTGCCTGCGAGGGAAGCTGTGCAGCACATCCCTTGTTCCGCTCGCCACTTCCCTGACTCTTAGGCAAAGCCCAGCTCAGCTGGCTTGTAGGCGTGCCTCCGTGCTCAGAAGCAGTCCCGTGGCAGGCAGGATACAGGGGGATGTGTTCTGGGCACGCAGCATGCTGCTTCCCATGCCCGGGACAAACTGCGAGCAGGTGCCTCGCTTGCGCTTCTATCTGCCGAGACTTGGAGCTGGCCAGCGCGCACCTTGCCGCTGTGTGTGCTGCTGTCCGCAAACAGCCTCCAAACAAAGCAGGGCACTAAGGCATGAGAAGTAAGCGCCCCAGGAGGGAATCTGCCTGCGAGAGAAGCTGTGCAGCACAACCCTTGTTCCGCTCGCCACTTCCCTGACTCTTAGGCAAAGCCCAGCTCAGCTGGCTTGTAGGCGTGCCTCCGTGCTCAGAAGCAGTCCCGTGGCAGGCAGGATACAGGGGGATGTGTTCTGGGCACGCAGCATGCTGCTTCCCATGCCCGGGACAAACTGCGAGCCGGTGCCTCGCTTGCGCTTCTATCTGCCGAGACTTGGAGCTGGCCAGCGCGCACCTTCCCGCTGTGTGTGCTGCTGTCCGCAAACAGCCTCCAAACAAAGCAGGGCGCTAAGGCATGAGAAGTTAGCGCCCCAGGAGGGAATCTGCCTGCGAGGGAAGCTGTGCAGCACATCCCTTGTTCCGCTCGCCACTTCCCTGACTCTTAGGCAAAGCCCAGCTCAGCTGGCTTGTAGGCGTGCCTCCGTGCTCAGAAGCAGTCCCGTGGCAGGCAGGATACAGGGGGATGTGTTCTGGGCACGCAGCATGCTGCTTCCCATGCCCGGGACAAACTGCGAGCCGGTGCCTCGCTTGCGCTTCTATCTGCCGAGACTTGGAGCTGGCCAGCGCGCACCTTCCCGCTGTGTGTGCTGCTGTCCGCAAACAGCCTCCAAACAAAGCAGGGCGCTAAGGCATGAGAAGTAAGCGCCCCAGGAGGGAATCTGCCTGCGAGGGAAGCTGTGCAGCACATCCCTTGTTCCGCTCGCCACTTCCCTGACTCTTAGGCAAAGCCCAGCTCAGCTGGCTTGTAGGCGTGCCTCCGTGCTCAGAAGCAGTCCCGTGGCAGGCAGGATACAGGGGGATGTATTCTGGGCATGCAGCATGCTGCTTCCCATGCCCGGGACAAACTGCGAGCAGGTGCCTCGCTTGCGCTTCTATCTGCCGAGACTTGGAGCTGGCCAGCGCGCACCTTGCCGCTGTGTGTGCTGCTGTCCGCAAACAGCCTCCAAACAAAGCAGGGCGCTAAGGCATGAGAAGTAAGCGCCCCAGGAGGGAATCTGCCTGCGAGGGAAGCTGTGCAGCACATCCCTTGTTCCGCTCGCCACTTCCCTGACTCTTAGGCAAAGCCCAGCTCAGCTGGCTTGTAGGCGTGCCGCCGTGCTCAGAAGCAGTCCCATGGCAGGCAGGATACACGGGGATGTATTCTGGGCATGCAGCATGCTGCTTCCCATGCCCGGGACAAACTGCGAGCAGGTGCCTCAATTGCGCTTCTATCTGCCGAGACTTGGAGCTGGCCAGCGCGCACCTTGCCGCTGTGTGTGCTGCTGTCCGCAAACAGCCTCCAAACAAAGCAGGGCGCTAAGGCATGAGAAGTAAGCGCCCCAGGAGGGAATCTGCCTGCGAGGGAAGCTGTGCAGCACATCCCTTGTTCCGCTCGCCACTTCCCTGACTCTTAGGCAAAACCCAGCTCAGCTGGCTTGTAGGCGTGCCTCCGTGCTCAGAAGCAGTCCCGTGGCAGGCAGGATACAGGGGGATGTGTTCTGGGCACGCAGCATGCTGCTTCCCATGCCCGGGACAAACTGCGAGCCGGTGCCTCGCTTGCGCTTCTATCTACCGAGACTTGGAGTTGGCCAGCGCGCACCTTGCCGCTGTGTGTGCTGCTGTCCGCAAACAGCCTCCAAACAAAGCAGGGCGCTAAGGCATGAGAAGTAAGCGCCCCAGGAGGGAATCTGCCTGCGAGGGAAGCTGTGCAGCACATCCCTTGTTCCGCTCGCCACTTCCCTGACTCTTAGGCAAAGCCCATCTCAGCTGGCTTGTAGGCGTGCCTCCGTGCTCAGAAGCAGTCCCGTGGCAGGCAGGATACAGGGGGATGTGTTCTGGGCACGCAGCATGCTGCTTCCCATGCCCGGGACAAACTGCGAGCCGGTGCCTCGCTTGCGCTTCTGTCTGCCGAGACTTGGAGCTGGCTAGCGGGCACCTTGCCGCTGTGTGTGCTGCTGTCCGCAAACAGCCTCCAAACAAAGCAGGGCGCTAAGGCATGAGAAGTAAGCGCCCCAGGAGGGAATCTGCCTGCGAGGGAAGCTGTGCAGCACATCCCTTGTTCCGCTCGCCACTTCCCTGACTCTTAGGCAAAGCCCATCTCAGCTGGCTTGTAGGCGTGCCTCCGTGCTCAGAAGCAGTCCCGTGGCAGGCAGGATACAGGGGGATGTGTTCTGGGCACGCAGCATGCTGCTTCCCATGCCCGGGACAAACTGCGAGCCGGTGCCTCGCTTGCGCTTCTATCTGCCGAGACTTGGAGCTGGCCAGCGCGCACCTTCCCGCTGTGTGTGCTGCTGTCCGCAAACAGCCTCCAAACAAAGCAGGGCGCTAAGGCAGGAGAAGTAAGCATCCCAGGAGGGAATCTGCCTGCGAGGGAAGCTGTGCAGCACATCCCGTGTTACGCTCGCCACTTCCCTGACTCTTAGGCAAAGCCCAGCTCAGCTGGCTTGTAGGCGTGCCTCCGTGCTCAGAAGCAGTCCCGTGGCAGGCAGGATACAGGGGGATGTATTCTGGGCATGCAGCATGCTGCTTCCCATGCCCGGGACAAACTGCGAGCAGGTGCCTCGCTTGCGCTTCTATCTGCCGAGACTTGGAGCTAGCCAGCGCGCACCTTGCCGCTGTGTGTGCTGCTGTCCGCAAACAGCCTCCAAACAAAGCAGGGCGCTAAGGCATGAGAAGTAAGCGTCCCAGGAGGGAATCTGCCTGCGAGGGAAGCTGTGCAGCACATCCCTTGTTCCGCTCGCCACTTCCCTGACTCTTAGGCAAAGCCCAGCTCAGCTGGCTTGTAGGCGTGCCTCCGTGCTCAGAAGCAGTCCCGTGGCAGGCAGGATACAGGGGGATGTGTTCTGGGCACGCAGCATGCTGCTTCCCATGCCCGGGACAAACTGCGAGCCGGTGCCTCGCTTGCGCTTCTATCTGCCGAGACTTGGAGCTGGCCAGCGCGCACCTTGCCGCTGTGTGTGCTGCTGTCCGCAAACAGCCTCCAAACAAAGCAGGGCGCTAAGGCATGAGAAGTAAGCGCCCCAGGAGGGAATCTGCCTGCGAGGGAAGCTGTGCAGCACATCCCTTGTTCCGCTCGCCACTTCCCTGACTCTTAGGCAAAGCCCATCTCAGCTGGCTTGTAGGCGTGCCTCCGTGCTCAGAAGCAGTCCCGTGGCAGGCAGGATACAGGGGGATGTGTTCTGGGCACGCAGCATGCTGCTTCCCATGCCCGCGACAAACTGCGAGCCGGTGCCTCGCTTGCGCTTCTATCTGCCGAGACTTGGAGCTGGCTAGCGGGCACCTTGCCGCTGTGTGTGCTGCTGTCCGCAAACAGCCTCCAAACAAAGCAGGGCGCTAAGGCATGAGAAGTTAGCGCCCCAGGAGGGAATCTGCCTGCGAGGGAAGCTGTGCAGCACATCCCTTGTTCCGCTCGCCACTTCCCTGACTCTTAGGCAAAGCCCAGCTCAGCTGGCTTGTAGGCGTGCCTCCGTGCTCAGAAGCAGTCCCGTGGCAGGCAGGATACAGGGGGATGTGTTCTGGGCACGCAGCATGCTGCTTCCCATGCCCGGGACAAACTGCGAGCAGGTGCCTCAATTGCGCTTCTATCTGCCGAGACTTGGAGCTGGCCAGCGCGCACCTTGCCGCTGTGTGTGCTGCTGTCCGCAAACAGCCTCCAAACAAAGCAGGGCGCTAAGGCATGAGAAGTAAGCGCCCCAGGAGGGAATCTGCCTGCGAGGGAAGCTGTGCAGCACATCCCTTGTTCCGCTCGCCACTTCCCTGACTCTTAGGCAAAGCCCAGCTCAGCTGGCTTGTAGGCGTGCCTCCGTGCTCAGAAGCAGTCCCGTGGCAGGCAGGATACAGGGGGATGTGTTCTGGGCATGCAGCATGCTGCTTCCCATGCCCGGGACAAACTGCGAGCAGGTGCCTCGCTTGCGCTTCTATCTGCCGAGACTTGGAGCCGATCAGAGCGCACCTTGCCGCTGTGTGTGCTGCTGTCTGCAAACAGCCTCCAAACAAAGCAGGGCGCTAAGGCAGGAGAAGTAAGCGCCCCAGGAGGGAATCTGCCTGCGAGGGAAGCTGTGCAGCACATCCCTTGTTCCGCTCGCCACTTCCCTGACTCTTAGGCAAAGCCCATCTCAGCTGGCTTGTAGGCGTGCCTCCGTGCTCAGAAGCAGTCCCGTGGCAGGCAGGATACAGGGGGATGTGTTCTGGGCACGCAGCATGCTGCTTCCCATGCCCGGGACAAACTGCGAGCCGGTGCCTCGCTTGCGCTTCTATCTGCCGAGACTTGGAGCCGATCAGAGCGCACCTTGCCGCTGTGTGTGCTGCTGTCCGCAAACAGCCTCCAAACAAAGCAGGGCGCTAAGGCAGGAGAAGTAAGCGCCCCAGGAGGGAATCTGCCTGCGAGGGAAGCTGTGCAGCACATCCCTTGTTCCGCTCGCCACTTCCCTGACTCTTAGGCAAAGCCCAGCTCAGCTGGCTTGTAGGCGTGCCTCCGTGCTCAGAAGCAGTCCCGTGGCAGGCAGGATACAGGGGGATGTGTTCTGGGCACGCAGCATGCTGCTTCCCATGCCCGGGACAAACTGCGAGCCGGTGCCTCGCTTGCGCTTCTATCTGCCGAGACTTGGAGCCGATCAGAGCGCACCTTGCCGCTGTGTGTGCTGCTGTCCGCAAACAGCCTCCAAACAAAGCAGGGCGCTAAGGCAGGAGAAGTAAGCATCCCAGGAGGGAATCTGCCTGCGAGGGAAGCTGTGCAGCACATCCCTTGTTCCGCTCGCCACTTCCCTGACTCTTAGGCAAAGCCCAGCTCAGCTGGCTTGTAGGCGTGCCTCCGTGCTCAGAAGCAGTCCCGTGGCAGGCAGGATACAGGGGGATGTATTCTGGGCATGCAGCATGCTGCTTCCCATGCCCAGGACAAACTGCGAGCCGGTGCCTCGCTTGCGCTTCTATCTGCCGAGACTTGGAGCTGGCCAGCGCGCACCTTCCCGCTGTGTGTGCTGCTGTCCGCAAACAGCCTCCAAACAAAGCAGGGCGCTAAGGCATGTGAAGTAAGCGTCCCAGGAGGGAATCTGCCTGCGAGGGAAGCTGTGCAGCACATCCCTTGTTCCGCTCGCCACTTCCCTGACTCTTAGGCAAAACCCATCTCAGCTGGCTTGTAGGCGTGCCTCCGTGCTCAGAAGCAGTCCCGTGGCAGGCAGGATACAGGGGGATGTATTCTGGGCATGCAGCATGCTGCTTCCCATGCCCAGGACAAACTGCGAGCCGGTGCCTCGCTTGCGCTTCTATCTGCCGAGACTTGGAGCTGGCCAGCGCGCACCTTCCCGCTGTGTGTGCTGCTGTCCGCAAACAGCCTCCAAACAAAGCAGGGCGCTAAGGCATGAGAAGTAAGCGCCCCAGGAGGGAATCTGCCTGCGAGGGAAGCTGTGCAGCACATCCCTTGTTCCGCTCGCCACTTCCCTGACTCTTAGGCAAAGCCCAGCTCAGCTGGCTTGTAGGCGTGCCTCCGTGCTCAGAAGCAGTCCCGTGGCAGGCAGGATACAGGGGGATGTGTTCTGGGCACGCAGCATGCTGCTTCCCATGCCCGGGACAAACTGCGAGCAGGTGCCTCGCTTGCGCTTCTATCTGCCGAGACTTGGAGCTGGCCAGCGCGCACCTTGCCGCTGTGTGTGCTGCTGTCCGCAAACAGCCTCCAAACAAAGCAGGGCACTAAGGCATGAGAAGTAAGCGCCCCAGGAGGGAATCTGCCTGCGAGGGAAGCTGTGCAGCACAACCCTTGTTCCGCTCGCCACTTCCCTGACTCTTAGGCAAAGCCCAGCTCAGCTGGCTTGTAGGCGTGCCTCCGTGCTCAGAAGCAGTCCCGTGGCAGGCAGGATACAGGGGGATGTGTTCTGGGCACGCAGCATGCTGCTTCCCATGCCCGGGACAAACTGCGAGCCGGTGCCTCGCTTGCGCTTCTATCTGCCGAGACTTGGAGCTGGCCAGCGCGCACCTTCCCGCTGTGTGTGCTGCTGTCCGCAAACAGCCTCCAAACAAAGCAGGGCGCTAAGGCATGAGAAGTTAGCGCCCCAGGAGGGAATCTGCCTGCGAGGGAAGCTGTGCAGCACATCCCTTGTTCCGCTCGCCACTTCCCTGACTCTTAGGCAAAGCCCAGCTCAGCTGGCTTGTAGGCGTGCCTCCGTGCTCAGAAGCAGTCCCGTGGCAGGCAGGATACAGGGGGATGTGTTCTGGGCACGCAGCATGCTGCTTCCCATGCCCGGGACAAACTGCGAGCCGGTGCCTCGCTTGCGCTTCTATCTGCCGAGACTTGGAGCTGGCCAGCGCGCACCTTGCCGCTGTGTGTGCTGCTGTCCGCAAACAGCCTCCAAACAAAGCAGGGCGCTAAGGCATGAGAAGTAAGCGCCCCAGGAGGGAATCTGCCTGCGAGGGAAGCTGTGCAGCACATCCCTTGTTCCGCTCGCCACTTCCCTGACTCTTAGGCAAAGCCCAGCTCAGCTGGCTTGTAGGCGTGCCTCCGTGCTCAGAAGCAGTCCCGTGGCAGGCAGGATACAGGGGGATGTATTCTGGGCATGCAGCATGCTGCTTCCCATGCCCGGGACAAACTGCGAGCAGGTGCCTCGCTTGCGCTTCTATCTGCCGAGACTTGGAGCTGGCCAGCGCGCACCTTGCCGCTGTGTGTGCTGCTGTCCGCAAACAGCCTCCAAACAAAGCAGGGCGCTAAGGCATGAGAAGTAAGCGCCCCAGGAGGGAATCTGCCTGCGAGGGAAGCTGTGCAGCACATCCCTTGTTCCGCTCGCCACTTCCCTGACTCTTAGGCAAAGCCCAGCTCAGCTGGCTTGTAGGCGTGCCACCGTGCTCAGAAGCAGTCCCATGGCAGGCAGGATACACGGGGATGTATTCTGGGCATGCAGCATGCTGCTTCCCATGCCCGGGACAAACTGCGAGCAGGTGCCTCAATTGCGCTTCTATCTGCCGAGACTTGGAGCTGGCCAGCGCGCACCTTGCCGCTGTGTGTGCTGCTGTCCGCAAACAGCCTCCAAACAAAGCAGGGCGCTAAGGCATGAGAAGTAAGCGCCCCAGGAGGGAATCTGCCTGCGAGGGAAGCTGTGCAGCACATCCCTTGTTCCGCTCGCCACTTCCCTGACTCTTAGGCAAAACCCAGCTCAGCTGGCTTGTAGGCGTGCCTCCGTGCTCAGAAGCAGTCCCGTGGCAGGCAGGATACAGGGGGATGTGTTCTGGGCACGCAGCATGCTGCTTCCCATGCCCGGGACAAACTGCGAGCCGGTGCCTCGCTTGCGCTTCTATCTACCGAGACTTGGAGTTGGCCAGCGCGCACCTTGCCGCTGTGTGTGCTGCTGTCCGCAAACAGCCTCCAAACAAAGCAGGGCGCTAAGGCATGAGAAGTAAGCGCCCCAGGAGGGAATCTGCCTGCGAGGGAAGCTGTGCAGCACATCCCTTGTTCCGCTCGCCACTTCCCTGACTCTTAGGCAAAGCCCATCTCAGCTGGCTTGTAGGCGTGCCTCCGTGCTCAGAAGCAGTCCCGTGGCAGGCAGGATACAGGGGGATGTGTTCTGGGCACGCAGCATGCTGCTTCCCATGCCCGGGACAAACTGCGAGCCGGTGCCTCGCTTGCGCTTCTGTCTGCCGAGACTTGGAGCTGGCTAGCGGGCACCTTGCCGCTGTGTGTGCTGCTGTCCGCAAACAGCCTCCAAACAAAGCAGGGCGCTAAGGCATGAGAAGTTAGCGCCCCAGGAGGGAATCTGCCTGCGAGGGAAGCTGTGCAGCACATCCCTTGTTCCGCTCGCCACTTCCCTGACTCTTAGGCAAAGCCCATCTCAGCTGGCTTGTAGGCGTGCCTCCGTGCTCAGAAGCAGTCCCGTGGCAGGCAGGATACAGGGGGATGTGTTCTGGGCACGCAGCATGCTGCTTCCCATGCCCGGGACAAACTGCGAGCAGGTGCCTCAATTGCGCTTCTATCTGCCGAGACTTGGAGCTGGCCAGCGCGCACCTTGCCGCTGTGTGTGCTGCTGTCCGCAAAGAGCGTCCAAACAAAGCAGGGCGCTAAGGCATGAGAAGTAAGCGCCCCAGGAGGGAATCTGCCTGCGAGGGAAGCTGTGCAGCACATCCCTTGTTCCGCTCGCCACTTCCCTGACTCTTAGGCAAAGCCCAGCTCAGCTGGCTTGTAGGCGTGCCTCCGTGCTCAGAAGCAGTCCCGTGGCAGGCAGGATACAGGGGGATGTGTTCTGGGCACGCAGCATGCTGCTTCCCATGCCCGGGACAAACTGCGAGCCGGTGCCTCGCTTGCGCTTCTATCTGCCGAGACTTGGAGCTGGCCAGCGCGCACCTTCCCGCTGTGTGTGCTGCTGTCCGCAAACAGCCTCCAAACAAAGCAGGGCGCTAAGGCATGAGAAGTAAGCATCCCAGGAGGGAATCTGCCTGCGAGGGAAGCTGTGCAGCACATCCCGTGTTACGCTCGCCACTTCCCTGACTCTTAGGCAAAGCCCAGCTCAGCTGGCTTGTAGGCGTGCCTCCGTGCTCAGAAGCAGTCCCGTGGCAGGCAGGATACAGGGGGATGTATTCTGGGCATGCAGCATGCTGCTTCCCATGCCCGGGACAAACTGCGAGCAGGTGCCTCGCTTGCGCTTCTATCTGCCGAGACTTGGAGCTAGCCAGCGCGCACCTTGCCGCTGTGTGTGCTGCTGTCCGCAAACAGCCTCCAAACAAAGCAGGGCGCTAAGGCATGAGAAGTAAGCGTCCCAGGAGGGAATCTGCCTGCGAGGGAAGCTGTGCAGCACATCCCTTGTTCCGCTCGCCACTTCCCTGACTCTTAGGCAAAGCCCAGCTCAGCTGGCTTGTAGGCGTGCCTCCGTGCTCAGAAGCAGTCCCGTGGCAGGCAGGATACAGGGGGATGTGTTCTGGGCACGCAGCATGCTGCTTCCCATGCCCGGGACAAACTGCGAGCCGGTGCCTCGCTTGCGCTTCTATCTGCCGAGACTTGGAGCTGGCCAGCGCGCACCTTGCCGCTGTGTGTGCTGCTGTCCGCAAACAGCCTCCAAACAAAGCAGGGCGCTAAGGCATGAGAAGTAAGCGCCCCAGGAGGGAATCTGCCTGCGAGGGAAGCTGTGCAGCACATCCCTTGTTCCGCTCGCCACTTCCCTGACTCTTAGGCAAAGCCCAGCTCAGCTGGCTTGTAGGCGTGCCTCCGTGCTCAGAAGCAGTCCCATGGCAGGCAGGATACACGGGGATGTATTCTGGGCATGCAGCATGCTGCTTCCCATGCCCGGGACAAACTGCGAGCAGGTGCCTCAATTGCGCTTCTATGTGCCGAGACTTGGAGCTGGCCAGCGCGCACCTTGCCGCTGTGTGTGCTGCTGTCCGCAAACAGCCTCCAAACAAAGCAGGGCGCTAAGGCATGAGAAGTAAGCGCCCCAGGAGGGAATCTGCCTGCGAGGGAAGCTGTGCAGCACATCCCTTGTTCCGCTCGCCACTTCCCTGACTCTTAGGCAAAACCCAGCTCAGCTGGCTTGTAGGCGTGCCTCCGTGCTCAGAAGCAGTCCCGTGGCAGGCAGGATACAGGGGGATGTGTTCTGGGCACGCAGCATGCTGCTTCCCATGCCCGGGACAAACTGCGAGCCGGTGCCTCGCTTGCGCTTCTATCTACCGAGACTTGGAGTTGGCCAGCGCGCACCTTGCCGCTGTGTGTGCTGCTGTCCGCAAACAGCCTCCAAACAAAGCAGGGCGCTAAGGCATGAGAAGTAAGCGCCCCAGGAGGGAATCTGCCTGCGAGGGAAGCTGTGCAGCACATCCCTTGTTCCGCTCGCCACTTCCCTGACTCTTAGGCAAAGCCCAGCTCAGCTGGCTTGTAGGCGTGCCTCCGTGCTCAGAAGCAGTCCCGTGGCAGGCAGGATACAGGGGGATGTGTTCTGGGCACGCAGCATGCTGCTTCCCATGCCCGGGACAAACTGCGAGCCGGTGCCTCGCTTGCGCTTCTATCTGCCGAGACTTGGAGCTGGCTAGCGGGCACCTTGCCGCTGTGTGTGCTGCTGTCCGCAAACAGCCTCCAAACAAAGCAGGGCGCTAAGGCATGAGAAGTTAGCGCCCCAGGAGGGAATCTGCCTGCGAGGGAAGCTGTGCAGCACATCCCTTGTTCCGCTCGCCACTTCCCTGACTCTTAGGCAAAGCCCATCTCAGCTGGCTTGTAGGCGTGCCTCCGTGCTCAGAAGCAGTCCCGTGGCAGGCAGGATACAGGGGGATGTGTTCTGGGCACGCAGCATGCTGCTTCCCATGCCCGGGACAAACTGCGAGCAGGTGCCTCAATTGCGCTTCTATCTGCCGAGACTTGGAGCTGGCCAGCGCGCACCTTGCCGCTGTGTGTGCTGCTGTCCGCAAACAGCCTCCAAACAAAGCAGGGCGCTAAGGCATGAGAAGTAAGCGCCCCAGGAGGGAATCTGCCTGCGAGGGAAGCTGTGCAGCACATCCCTTGTTCCGCTCGCCACTTCCCTGACTCTTAGGCAAAGCCCATCTCAGCTGGCTTGTAGGCGTGCCTCCGTGCTCAGAAGCAGTCCCGTGGCAGGCAGGATACAGGGGGATGTATTCTGGGCATGCAGCATGCTGCTTCCCATGCCCGGGACAAACTGCGAGCAGGTGCCTCGCTTGCGCTTCTATCTGCCGAGACTTGGAGCTGGCCAGCGCGCACCTTGCCGCTGTGTGTGCTGCTGTCCGCAAACAGCCTCCAAACAAAGCAGGGCGCTAAGGCAGGAGAAGTAAGCGCCCCAGGAGGGAATCTGCCTGCGAGGGAAGCTGTGCAGCACATCCCTTGTTCCGCTCGCCACTTCCCTGACTCTTAGGCAAAGCCCAGCTCAGCTGGCTTGTAGGCGTGCCTCCGTGCTCAGAAGCAGTCCCGTGGCAGGCAGGATACAGGGGGATGTGTTCTGGGCATGCAGCATGCTGCTTCCCATGCCCGGGACAAACTGCGAGCAGGTGCCTCGCTTGCGCTTCTATCTGCCGAGACTTGGAGCCGATCAGAGCGCACCTTGCCGCTGTGTGTGCTGCTGTCTGCAAACAGCCTCCAAACAAAGCAGGGCGCTAAGGCAGGAGAAGTAAGCGCCCCAGGAGGGAATCTGCCTGCGAGGGAAGCTGTGCAGCACATCCCTTGTTCCGCTCGCCACTTCCCTGACTCTTAGGCAAAGCCCATCTCAGCTGGCTTGTAGGCGTGCCTCCGTGCTCAGAAGCAGTCCCGTGGCAGGCAGGATACAGGGGGATGTGTTCTGGGCACGCAGCATGCTGCTTCCCATGCCCGGGACAAACTGCGAGCCGGTGCCTCGCTTGCGCTTCTATCTGCCGAGACTTGGAGCCGATCAGAGCGCACCTTGCCGCTGTGTGTGCTGCTGTCCGCAAAGAGCCTCCAAACAAAGCAGGGCGCTAAGGCATGAGAAGTAAGCGTCCCAGGAGGGAATCTGCCTGCGAGGGAAGCTGTGCAGCACATCCCTTGTTCCGCTCGCCACTTCCCTGACTCTTAGGCAAAGCCCAGCTCAGCTGGCTTGTAGGCGTGCCTCCGTGCTCAGAAGCAGTCCCGTGGCAGGCAGGATACAGGGGGATGTATTCTGGGCATGCAGCATGCTGCTTCCCATGCCCAGGACAAACTGCGAGCCGGTGCCTCGCTTGCGCTTCTATCTGCCGAGACTTGGAGCTGGCCAGCGCGCACCTTCCCGCTGTGTGTGCTGCTGTCCGCAAACAGCCTCCAAACAAAGCAGGGCGCTAAGGCAGGAGAAGTAAGCGTCCCAGGAGGGAATCTGCCTGCGAGGGAAGCTGTGCAGCACATCCCTTGTTCCGCTCGCCACTTCCCTGACTCTTAGGCAAAGCCCATCTCAGCTGGCTTGTAGGCGTGCCTCCGTGCTCAGAAGCAGTCCCGTGGCAGGCAGGATACAGGGGGATGTATTCTGGGCATGCAGCATGCTGCTTCCCATGCCCGGGACAAACTGCGAGCAGGTGCCTCGCTTGCGCTTCTATCTGCCGAGACTTGGAGCTGGCCAGCGCGCACCTTGCCGCTGTGTGTGCTGCTGTCCGCAAACAGCCTCCAAACAAAGCAGGGCGCTAAGGCATGAGAAGTAAGCGCCCCAGGAGGGAATCTGCCTGCGAGGGAAGCTGTGCAGCACATCCCTTGTTCCGCTCGCCACTTCCCTGACTCTTAGGCAAAGCCCAGCTCAGCTGGCTTGTAGGCGTGCCTCCGTGCTCAGAAGCAGTCCCGTGGCAGGCAGGATACACGGGGATGTATTCTGGGCACGCAGCATGCTGCTTCCCATGCCTGGGACAAACTGCGAGCCGGTGCCTCGCTTGCGCTTCTATCTGCCGAGACTTGGAGCCGATCAGAGCGCACCTTGCCGCTGTGTGTGCTGCTGTCCGCAAACAGCCTCCAAACAAAGCAGGGCGCTAAGGCATGAGAAGTAAGCGCCCCAGGAGGGAATCTGCCTGCGAGGGAAGCTGTGCAGCACATCCCTTGTTCCGCTCGCCACTTCCCTGACTCTTAGGCAAAACCCAGCTCAGCTGGCTTGTAGGCGTGCCTCCGTGCTCAGAAGCAGTCCCGTGGCAGGCAGGATACAGGGGGATGTGTTCTGGGCACGCAGCATGCTGCTTCCCATGCCCGGGACAAACTGCGAGCCGGTGCCTCGCTTGCGCTTCTATCTACCGAGACTTGGAGTTGGCCAGCGCGCACCTTGCCGCTGTGTGTGCTGCTGTCCGCAAACAGCCTCCAAACAAAGCAGGGCGCTAAGGCATGAGAAGTAAGCGCCCCAGGAGGGAATCTGCCTGCGAGGGAAGCTGTGCAGCACATCCCTTGTTCCGCTCGCCACTTCCCTGACTCTTAGGCAAAGCCCATCTCAGCTGGCTTGTAGGCGTGCCTCCGTGCTCAGAAGCAGTCCCGTGGCAGGCAGGATACAGGGGGATGTGTTCTGGGCACGCAGCATGCTGCTTCCCATGCCCGGGACAAACTGCGAGCCGGTGCCTCGCTTGCGCTTCTGTCTGCCGAGACTTGGAGCTGGCTAGCGGGCACCTTGCCGCTGTGTGTGCTGCTGTCCGCAAACAGCCTCCAAACAAAGCAGGGCGCTAAGGCATGAGAAGTTAGCGCCCCAGGAGGGAATCTGCCTGCGAGGGAAGCTGTGCAGCACATCCCTTGTTCCGCTCGCCACTTCCCTGACTCTTAGGCAAAGCCCATCTCAGCTGGCTTGTAGGCGTGCCTCCGTGCTCAGAAGCAGTCCCGTGGCAGGCAGGATACAGGGGGATGTGTTCTGGGCACGCAGCATGCTGCTTCCCATGCCCGGGACAAACTGCGAGCAGGTGCCTCAATTGCGCTTCTATCTGCCGAGACTTGGAGCTGGCCAGCGCGCACCTTGCCGCTGTGTGTGCTGCTGTCCGCAAAGAGCGTCCAAACAAAGCAGGGCGCTAAGGCATGAGAAGTAAGCGCCCCAGGAGGGAATCTGCCTGCGAGGGAAGCTGTGCAGCACATCCCTTGTTCCGCTCGCCACTTCCCTGACTCTTAGGCAAAGCCCAGCTCAGCTGGCTTGTAGGCGTGCCTCCGTGCTCAGAAGCAGTCCCGTGGCAGGCAGGATACAGGGGGATGTGTTCTGGGCACGCAGCATGCTGCTTCCCATGCCCGGGACAAACTGCGAGCCGGTGCCTCGCTTGCGCTTCTATCTGCCGAGACTTGGAGCTGGCCAGCGCGCACCTTCCCGCTGTGTGTGCTGCTGTCCGCAAACAGCCTCCAAACAAAGCAGGGCGCTAAGGCATGAGAAGTAAGCGCCCCAGGAGGGAATCTGCCTGCGAGGGAAGCTGTGCAGCACATCCCGTGTTACGCTCGCCACTTCCCTGACTCTTAGGCAAAGCCCATCTCAGCTGGCTTGTAGGCGTGCCTCCGTGCTCAGAAGCAGTCCCGTGGCAGGCAGGATACAGGGGGATGTATTCTGGGCATGCAGCATGCTGCTTCCCATGCCCGGGACAAACTGCGAGCAGGTGCCTCGCTTGCGCTTCTATCTGCCGAGACTTGGAGCTAGCCAGCGCGCACCTTGCCGCTGTGTGTGCTGCTGTCCGCAAACAGCCTCCAAACAAAGCAGGGCGCTAAGGCATGAGAAGTAAGCGTCCCAGGAGGGAATCTGCCTGCGAGGGAAGCTGTGCAGCACATCCCTTGTTCCGCTCGCCACTTCCCTGACTCTTAGGCAAAGCCCAGCTCAGCTGGCTTGTAGGCGTGCCTCCGTGCTCAGAAGCAGTCCCGTGGCAGGCAGGATACAGGGGGATGTGTTCTGGGCACGCAGCATGCTGCTTCCCATGCCCGGGACAAACTGCGAGCAGGTGCCTCAATTGCGCTTCTATCTGCCGAGACTTGGAGCTGGCCAGCGCGCACCTTGCCGCTGTGTGTGCTGCTGTCCGCAAAGAGCGTCCAAACAAAGCAGGGCGCTAAGGCATGAGAAGTAAGCGCCCCAGGAGGGAATCTGCCTGCGAGGGAAGCTGTGCAGCACATCCCTTGTTCCGCTCGCCACTTCCCTGACTCTTAGGCAAAGCCCAGCTCAGCTGGCTTGTAGGCGTGCCTCCGTGCTCAGAAGCAGTCCCGTGGCAGGCAGGATACAGGGGGATGTATTCTGGGCATGCAGCATGCTGCTTCCCATGCCCGGGACAAACTGCGAGCAGGTGCCTCGCTTGCGCTTCTATCTGCCGAGACTTGGAGCTGGCCAGCGCGCACCTTGCCGCTGTGTGTGCTGCTGTCCGCAAACAGCCTCCAAACAAAGCAGGGCGCTAAGGCAGGAGAAGTAAGCGCCCCAGGAGGGAATCTGCCTGCGAGGGAAGCTGTGCAGCACATCCCTTGTTCCGCTCGCCACTTCCCTGACTCTTAGGCAAAGCCCAGCTCAGCTGGCTTGTAGGCGTGCCTCCGTGCTCAGAAGCAGTCCCGTGGCAGGCAGGATACAGGGGGATGTGTTCTGGGCATGCAGCATGCTGCTTCCCATGCCCGGGACAAACTGCGAGCAGGTGCCTCGCTTGCGCTTCTATCTGCCGAGACTTGGAGACGATCAGAGCGCACCTTGCCGCTGTGTGTGCTGCTGTCTGCAAACAGCCTCCAAACAAAGCAGGGCGCTAAGGCAGGAGAAGTAAGCGCCCCAGGAGGGAATCTGCCTGCGAGGGAAGCTGTGCAGCACATCCCTTGTTCCGCTCGCCACTTCCCTGACTCTTAGGCAAAGCCCAGCTCAGCTGGCTTGTAGGCGTGCCTCCGTGCTCAGAAGCAGTCCCGTGGCAGGCAGGATACAGGGGGATGTGTTCTGGGCACGCAGCATGCTGCTTCCCATGCCCGGGACAAACTGCGAGCCGGTGCCTCGCTTGCGCTTCTATCTGCCGAGACTTGGAGCCGATCAGAGCGCACCTTGCCGCTGTGTGTGCTGCTGTCCGCAAACAGCCTCCAAACAAAGCAGGGCGCTAAGGCATGAGAAGTAAGCGTCCCAGGAGGGAATCTGCCTGCGAGGGAAGCTGTGCAGCACATCCCTTGTTCCGCTCGCCACTTCCCTGACTCTTAGGCAAAGCCCAGCTCAGCTGGCTTGTAGGCGTGCCTCCGTGCTCAGAAGCAGTCCCGTGGCAGGCAGGATACAGGGGGATGTATTCTGGGCATGCAGCATGCTGCTTCCCATGCCCAGGACAAACTGCGAGCCGGTGCCTCGCTTGCGCTTCTATCTGCCGAGACTTGGAGCTGGCCAGCGCGCACCTTCCCGCTGTGTGTGCTGCTGTCCGCAAACAGCCTCCAAACAAAGCAGGGCGCTAAGGCAGGAGAAGTAAGCGTCCCAGGAGGGAATCTGCCTGCGAGGGAAGCTGTGCAGCACATCCCTTGTTCCGCTCGCCACTTCCCTGACTCTTAGGCAAAGCCCATCTCAGCTGGCTTGTAGGCGTGCCTCCGTGCTCAGAAGCAGTCCCGTGGCAGGCAGGATACAGGGGGATGTATTCTGGGCATGCAGCATGCTGCTTCCCATGCCCGGGACAAACTGCGAGCAGGTGCCTCGCTTGCGCTTCTATCTGCCGAGACTTGGAGCTGGCCAGCGCGCACCTTCCCGCTGTGTGTGCTGCTGTCCGCAAACAGCCTCCAAACAAAGCAGGGCGCTAAGGCATGAGAAGTAAGCGCCCCAGGAGGGAATCTGCCTGCGAGGGAAGCTGTGCAGCACATCCCTTGTTCCGCTCGCCACTTCCCTGACTCTTAGGCAAAGCCCAGCTCAGCTGGCTTGTAGGCGTGCCTCCGTGCTCAGAAGCAGTCCCGTGGCAGGCAGGATACACGGGGATGTATTCTGGGCACGCAGCATGCTGCTTCCCATGCCTGGGACAAACTGCGAGCCGGTGCCTCGCTTGCGCTTCTATCTGCCGAGACTTGGAGCCGATCAGAGCGCACCTTCCCGCTGTGTGTGCTGCTGTCCGCAAACAGCCTCCAAACAAAGCAGGGCGCTAAGGCATGAGAAGTTAGCGCCCCAGGAGGGAATCTGCCTGCGAGGGAAGCTGTGCAGCACATCCCTTGTTCCGCTCGCCACTTCCCTGACTCTTAGGCAAAGCCCAGCTCAGCTGGCTTGTAGGCGTGCCTCCGTGCTCAGAAGAAGTCCCGTGGCAGGCAGGATACACGGGGATGTATTCTGGGCATGCAGCATGCTGCTTCCCATGCCCGGGACAAACTGCGAGCAGGTGCCTCAATTGCGCTTCTATCTGCCGAGACTTGGAGCTGGCCAGCGCGCACCTTGCCGCTATGTGTGCTGCTGTCCGCAAACAGCCTCCAAACAAAGCAGGGCGCTAAGGCAGGAGAAGTAAGCGCCCCAGGAGGGAATCTGCCTGCGAGGGAAGCTGTGCAGCACATCCCTTGTTCCGCTCGCCACTTCCCTGACTCTTAGGCAAAGCCCATCTCAGCTGGCTTGTAGGCGTGCCTCCGTGCTCAGAAGCAGTCCCGTGGCAGGCAGGATACAGGGGGATGTGTTCTGGGCATGCAGCATGCTGCTTCCCATGCCCGGGACAAACTGCGAGCAGGTGCCTCGCTTGCGCTTCTATCTGCCGAGACTTGGAGCCGATCAGAGCGCACCTTCCCGCTGTGTGTGCTGCTGTCCGCAAACAGCCTCCAAACAAAGCAGGGCGCTAAGGCATGAGAAGTTAGCGCCCCAGGAGGGAATCTGCCTGCGAGGGAAGCTGTGCAGCACATCCCTTGTTCCGCTCGCCACTTCCCTGACTCTTAGGCAAAGCCCATCTCAGCTGGCTTGTAGGCGTGCCTCCGTGCTCAGAAGCAGTCCCGTGGCAGGCAGGATACAGGGGGATGTATTCTGGGCACGCAGCATGCTGCTTCCCATGCCCGGGACAAACTGCGAGCAGGTGCCTCGCTTGCGCTTCTATCTGCCGAGACTTGGAGCCGATCAGAGCGCACCTTGCCGCTGTGTGTGCTGCTGTCCGCAAACAGCCTCCAAACAAAGCAGGGCGCTAAGGCATGAGAAGTAAGCGCCCCAGGAGGGAATCTGCCTGCGAGGGAAGCTGTGCAGCACATCCCTTGTTCCGCTCGCCACTTCCCTGACTCTTAGGCAAAGCCCAGCTCAGCTGGCTTGTAGGCGTGCCTCCGTGCTCAGAAGCAGTCCCGTGGCAGGCAGGATACAGGGGGATGTATTCTGGGCATGCAGCATGCTGCTTCCCATGCCCAGGACAAACTGCGAGCCGGTGCCTCGCTTGCGCTTCTATCTGCCGAGACTTGGAGCTGGCCAGCGCGCACCTTCCCGCTGTGTGTGCTGCTGTCCGCAAACAGCCTCCAAACAAAGCAGGGCGCTAAGGCATGTGAAGTAAGCGTCCCAGGAGGGAATCTGTCTGCGAGGGAAGCTGTGCAGCACATCCCTTGTTCCGCTCGCCACTTCCCTGACTCTTAGGCAAAGCCCAGCTCAGCTGGCTTGTAGGCGTGCCTCCGTGCTCAGAAGCAGTCCCGTGGCAGGCAGGATACAGGGGGATGTATTCTGGGCATGCAGCATGCTGCTTCCCATGCCCAGGACAAACTGCGAGCCGGTGCCTCGCTTGCGCTTCTATCTGCCGAGACTTGGAGCTGGCCAGCGCGCACCTTCCCGCTGTGTGTGCTGCTGTCCGCAAACAGCCTCCAAACAAAGCAGGGCGCTAAGGCATGAGAAGTAAGCGCCCCAGGAGGGAATCTGCCTGCGAGGGAAGCTGTGCAGCACATCCCTTGTTCCGCTCGCCACTTCCCTGACTCTTAGGCAAAGCCCAGCTCAGCTGGCTTGTAGGCGTGCCTCCGTGCTCAGAAGCAGTCCCGTGGCAGGCAGGATACAGCGGGATGTGCTCTGGGCATGCAGCATGCTGCTTCCCATGCCCGGGACAAACTGCGAGCAGGTGCCTCGCTTGCGCTTCTATCTGCCGAGACTTGGAGCCGATCAGAGCGCACCTTCCCGCTGTGTGTGCTGCTGTCCGCAAACAGCCTCCAAACAAAGCAGGGCGCTAAGGCATGAGAAGTAAGCGTCCCAGGAGGGAATCTGCCTGCGAGGGAAGCTGTGCAGCACATCCCTTGTTCCGCTCGCCACTTCCCTGACTCTTAGGCAAAGCCCATCTCAGCTGGCTTGTAGGCGTGCCTCCGTGCTCAGAAGCAGTCCCGTGGCAGGCAGGATACAGGGGGATGTATTCTGGGCATGCAGCATGCTGCTTCCCATGCCCGGGACAAACTGCGAGCAGGTGCCTCGCTTGCGCTTCTATCTGCCGAGACTTGGAGCCGATCAGAGCGCACCTTCCCGCTGTGTGTGCTGCTGTCCGCAAACAGCCTCCAAACAAAGCAGGGCGCTAAGGCATGAGAAGTAAGCGCCCCAGGAGGGAATCTGCCTGCGAGGGAAGCTGTGCAGCACATCCCTTGTTCCGCTCGCCACTTCCCTGACTCTTAGGCAAAGCCCATCTCAGCTGACTTGTAGGCATGCCTCCGTGCTCAGAAGCAGTCCCGTGGCAGGCAGGATACAGGGGGATGTATTCTGGGCATGCAGCATGCTGCTTCCCATGCCCGGGACAAACTGCGAGCAGGTGCCTCGCTTGCGCTTCTATCTGCCGAGACTTGGAGCTGGCCAGCGCGCACCTTGCCGCTGTGTGTGCTGCTGTCCGCAAACAGCCTCCAAACAAAGCAGGGCGCTAAGGCATGAGAAGTAAGCGCCCCAGGAGGGAATCTGCCTGCGAGGGAAGCTGTGCAGCACATCCCTTGTTCCGCTCGCCACTTCCCTGACTCTTAGGCAAAGCCCATCTCAGCTGGCTTGTAGGCGTGCCTCCGTGCTCAGAAGCAGTCCCGTGGCAGGCAGGATACAGGGGGATGTATTCTGGGCATGCAGCATGCTGCTTCCCATGCCCGGGACAAACTGCGAGCAGGTGCCTCAATTGCGCTTCTATCTGCCGAGACTTGGAGCTGGCCAGCGCGCACCTTGCCGCTATGTGTGCTGCTGTCCGCAAACAGCCTCCAAACAAAGCAGGGCGCTAAGGCAGGAGAAGTAAGCGCCCCAGGAGGGAATCTGCCTGCGAGGGAAGCTGTGCAGCACATCCCTTGTTCCGCTCGCCACTTCCCTGACTCTTAGGCAAAGCCCAGCTCAGCTGGCTTGTAGGCGTGCCTCCGTGCTCAGAAGCAGTCCCGTGGCAGGCAGGATACAGGGGGATGTGTTCTGGGCATGCAGCATGCTGCTTCCCATGCCCGGGACAAACTGCGAGCAGGTGCCTCGCTTGCGCTTCTATCTGCCGAGACTTGGAGCCGATCAGAGCGCACCTTGCCGCTGTGTGTGCTGCTGTCCGCAAACAGCCTCCAAACAAAGCAGGGCGCTAAGGCATGAGAAGTTAGCGCCCCAGGAGGGAATCTGCCTGCGAGGGAAGCTGTGCAGCACATCCCTTGTTCCGCTCGCCACTTCCCTGACTCTTAGGCAAAGCCCATCTCAGCTGGCTTGTAGGCGTGCCTCCGTGCTCAGAAGCAGTCCCGTGGCAGGCAGGATACAGGGGGATGTATTCTGGGCACGCAGCATGCTGCTTCCCATGCCCGGGACAAACTGCGAGCAGGTGCCTCGCTTGCGCTTCTATCTGCCGAGACTTGGAGCCGATCAGAGCGCACCTTGCCGCTGTGTGTGCTGCTGTCCGCAAACAGCCTCCAAACAAAGCAGGGCGCTAAGGCATGAGAAGTAAGCGCCCCAGGAGGGAATCTGCCTGCGAGGGAAGCTGTGCAGCACATCCCTTGTTCCGCTCGCCACTTCCCTGACTCTTAGGCAAAGCCCAGCTCAGCTGGCTTGTAGGCGTGCCTCCGTGCTCAGAAGCAGTCCCGTGGCAGGCAGGATACAGGGGGATGTATTCTGGGCATGCAGCATGCTGCTTCCCATGCCCAGGACAAACTGCGAGCCGGTGCCTCGCTTGCGCTTCTATCTGCCGAGACTTGGAGCTGGCCAGCGCGCACCTTCCCGCTGTGTGTGCTGCTGTCCGCAAACAGCCTCCAAACAAAGCAGGGCGCTAAGGCATGTGAAGTAAGCGTCCCAGGAGGGAATCTGCCTGCGAGGGAAGCTGTGCAGCACATCCCTTGTTCCGCTCGCCACTTCCCTGACTCTTAGGCAAAGCCCATCTCAGCTGGCTTGTAGGCGTGCCTCCGTGCTCAGAAGCAGTCCCGTGGCAGGCAGGATACAGGGGGATGTATTCTGGGCATGCAGCATGCTGCTTCCCATGCCCAGGACAAACTGCGAGCCGGTGCCTCGCTTGCGCTTCTATCTGCCGAGACTTGGAGCTGGCCAGCGCGCACCTTCCCGCTGTGTGTGCTGCTGTCCGCAAACAGCCTCCAAACAAAGCAGGGCGCTAAGGCATGAGAAGTAAGCGCCCCAGGAGGGAATCTGCCTGCGAGGGAAGCTGTGCAGCACATCCCTTGTTCCGCTCGCCACTTCCCTGACTCTTAGGCAAAGCCCAGCTCAGCTGGCTTGTAGGCGTGCCTCCGTGCTCAGAAGCAGTCCCGTGGCAGGCAGGATACAGCGGGATGTGCTCTGGGCATGCAGCATGCTGCTTCCCATGCCCGGGACAAACTGCGAGCAGGTGCCTCGCTTGCGCTTCTATCTGCCGAGACTTGGAGCCGATCAGAGCGCACCTTGCCGCTGTGTGTGCTGCTGTCCGCAAACAGCCTCCAAACAAAGCAGGGCGCTAAGGCATGAGAAGTTAGCGTCCCAGGAGGGAATCTGCCTGCGAGGGAAGCTGTGCAGCACATCCCTTGTTCCGCTCGCCACTTCCCTGACTCTTAGGCAAAGCCCATCTCAGCTGGCTTGTAGGCGTGCCTCCGTGCTCAGAAGCAGTCCCGTGGCAGGCAGGATACAGGGGGATGTGTTCTGGGCACGCAGCATGCTGCTTCCCATGCCCGGGACAAACTGCGAGCAGGTGCCTCGCTTGCGCTTCTATCTGCCGAGACTTGGAGCCGATCAGAGCGCACCTTCCCGCTGTGTGTGCTGCTGTCCGCAAACAGCCTCCAAACAAAGCAGGGCGCTAAGGCATGAGAAGTAAGCGTCCCAGGAGGGAATCTGCCTGCGAGGGAAGCTGTGCAGCACATCCCTTGTTCCGCTCGCCACTTCCCTGACTCTTAGGCAAAGCCCATCTCAGCTGGCTTGTAGGCGTGCCTCCGTGCTCAGAAGCAGTCCCGTGGCAGGCAGGATACAGGGGGATGTGTTCTGGGCACGCAGCATGCTGCTTCCCATGCCCGGGACAAACTGCGAGCAGGTGCCTCGCTTGCGCTTCTATCTGCCGAGACTTGGAGCCGATCAGAGCGCACCTTCCCGCTGTGTGTGCTGCTGTCCGCAAACAGCCTCCAAACAAAGCAGGGCGCTAAGGCATGAGAAGTAAGCGCCCCAGGAGGGAATCTGCCTGCGAGGGAAGCTGTGCAGCACATCCCTTGTTCCGCTCGCCACTTCCCTGACTCTTAGGCAAAGCCCATCTCAGCTGACTTGTAGGCATGCCTCCGTGCTCAGAAGCAGTCCCGTGGCAGGCAGGATACAGGGGGATGTATTCTGGGCATGCAGCATGCTGCTTCCCATGCCCGGGACAAACTGCGAGCAGGTGCCTCGCTTGCGCTTCTATCTGCCGAGACTTGGAGCTGGCCAGCGCGCACCTTGCCGCTGTGTGTGCTGCTGTCCGCAAACAGCCTCCAAACAAAGCAGGGCGCTAAGGCATGAGAAGTAAGCGTCCCAGGAGGGAATCTGCCTGCGAGGGAAGCTGTGCAGCACATCCCTTGTTCCGCTCGCCACTTCCCTGACTCTTAGGCAAAGCCCAGCTCAGCTGGCTTGTAGGCGTGCCTCCGTGCTCAGAAGCAGTCCCGTGGCAGGCAGGATACAGGGGGATGTATTCTGGGCATGCAGCATGCTGCTTCCCATGCCCGGGACAAACTGCGAGCAGGTGCCTCGCTTGCGCTTCTATCTGCCGAGACTTGGAGCCGATCAGAGCGCACCTTCCCGCTGTGTGTGCTGCTGTCCGCAAACAGCCTCCAAACAAAGCAGGGCGCTAAGGCATGAGAAGTAAGCGCCCCAGGAGGGAATCTGCCTGCGAGGGAAGCTGTGCAGCACATCCCTTGTTCCGCTCGCCACTTCCCTGACTCTTAGGCAAAGCCCATCTCAGCTGGCTTGTAGGCGTGCCTCCGTGCTCAGAAGCAGTCCCGTGGCAGGCAGGATACAGGGGGATGTGTTCTGGGCATGCAGCATGCTGCTTCCCATGCCCGGGACAAACTGCGAGCCGGTGCCTCGCTTGCGCTTCTATCTGCCGAGACTTGGAGCCGATCAGAGCGCACCTTCCCGCTGTGTGTGCTGCTGTCCGCAAACAGCCTCCAAACAAAGCAGGGCGCTAAGGCATGAGAAGTAAGCGTCCCAGGAGGGAATCTGCCTGCGAGGGAAGCTGTGCAGCACATCCCTTGTTCCGCTCGCCACTTCCCTGACTCTAAGGCAAAGCCCAGCTCAGCTGGCTTGTAGGCGTGCCTCCGTGCTCAGAAGCAGTCCCGTGGCAGGCAGGATACAGGGGGATGTATTCTGGGCATGCAGCATGCTGCTTCCCATGCCCGGGACAAACTGCGAGCAGGTGCCTCGCTTGCGCTTCTATCTGCCGAGACTTGGAGCCGATCAGAGCGCACCTTCCCGCTGTGTGTGCTGCTGTCCGCAAACAGCCTCCAAACAAAGCAGGGCGCTAAGGCATGAGAAGTAAGCGCCCCAGGAGGGAATCTGCCTGCGAGGGAAGCTGTGCAGCACATCCCTTGTTCCGCTCGCCACTTCCCTGACTCTTAGGCAAAGCCCATCTCAGCTGGCTTGTAGGCGTGCCTCCGTGCTCAGAAGCAGTCCCGTGGCAGGCAGGATACAGGGGGATGTGTTCTGGGCATGCAGCATGCTGCTTCCCATGCCCGGGACAAACTGCGAGCAGGTGCCTCGCTTGCGCTTCTATCTGCCGAGACTTGGAGCCGATCAGAGCGCACCTTCCCGCTGTGTGTGCTGCTGTCCGCAAACAGCCTCCAAACAAAGCAGGGCGCTAAGGCATGAGAAGTAAGCGTCCCAGGAGGGAATCTGCCTGCGAGGGAAGCTGTGCAGCACATCCCTTGTTCCGCTCGCCACTTCCCTGACTCTAAGGCAAAGCCCAGCTCAGCTGGCTTGTAGGCGTGCCTCCGTGCTCAGAAGCAGTCCCGTGGCAGGCAGGATACAGGGGGATGTATTCTGGGCATGCAGCATGCTGCTTCCCATGCCCGGGACAAACTGCGAGCAGGTGCCTCGCTTGCGCTTCTATCTGCCGAGACTTGGAGCCGATCAGAGCGCACCTTCCCGCTGTGTGTGCTGCTGTCCGCAAACAGCCTCCAAACAAAGCAGGGCGCTAAGGCATGAGACGTTAGCGCCCCAGGAGGGAATCTGCCTGCGAGGGAAGCTGTGCAGCACATCCCTTGTTCCGCTCGCCACTTCCCTGACTCTTAGGCAAAGCCCAGCTCAGCTGGCTTGTAGGCGTGCCTCCGTGCTCAGAAGCAGTCCCGTGGCAGGCAGGATACAGGGGGATGTATTCTGGGCATGCAGCATGCTGCTTCCCATGCCCAGGACAAACTGCGAGCCGGTGCCTCGCTTGCGCTTCTATCTGCCGAGACTTGGAGCTGGCCAGCGCGCACCTTCCCGCTGTGTGTGCTGCTGTCCGCAAACAGCCTCCAAACAAAGCAGGGCGCTAAGGCATGAGAAGTAAGCGCCCCAGGAGGGAATCTGCCTGCGAGGGAAGCTGTGCAGCACATCCCTTGTTCCGCTCGCCACTTCCCTGACTCTTAGGCAAAGCCCAGCTCAGCTGGCTTGTAGGCGTGCCTCCGTGCTCAGAAGCAGTCCCGTGGCAGGCAGGATACAGCGGGATGTGCTCTGGGCATGCAGCATGCTGCTTCCCATGCCCGGGACAAACTGCGAGCAGGTGCCTCGCTTGCGCTTCTATCTGCCGAGACTTGGAGCCGATCAGAGCGCACCTTCCCGCTGTGTGTGCTGCTGTCCGCAAACAGCCTCCAAACAAAGCAGGGCGCTAAGGCATGAGAAGTAAGCGCCCCAGGAGGGAATCTGCCTGCGAGGGAAGCTGTGCAGCACATCCCTTGTTCCGCTCGCCACTTCCCTGACTCTTAGGCAAAGCCCATCTCAGCTGACTTGTAGGCATGCCTCCGTGCTCAGAAGCAGTCCCGTGGCAGGCAGGATACAGGGGGATGTATTCTGGGCATGCAGCATGCTGCTTCCCATGCCCGGGACAAACTGCGAGCAGGTGCCTCGCTTGCGCTTCTATCTGCCGAGACTTGGAGCTGGCCAGCGCGCACCTTGCCGCTGTGTGTGCTGCTGTCCGCAAACAGCCTCCAAACAAAGCAGGGCGCTAAGGCAGGAGAAGTAAGCGCCCCAGGAGGGAATCTGCCTGCGAGGGAAGCTGTGCAGCACATCCCTTGTTCCGCTCGCCACTTCCCTGACTCTTAGGCAAAGCCCAGCTCAGCTGGCTTGTAGGCGTGCCTCCGTGCTCAGAAGCAGTCCCGTGGCAGGCAGGATACAGGGGGATGTATTCTGGGCATGCAGCATGCTGCTTCCCATGCCCGGGACAAACTGCGAGCAGGTGCCTCGCTTGCGCTTCTATCTGCCGAGACTTGGAGCCGATCAGAGCGCACCTTCCCGCTGTGTGTGCTGCTGTCCGCAAACAGCCTCCAAACAAAGCAGGGCGCTAAGGCATGAGAAGTAAGCGCCCCAGGAGGGAATCTGCCTGCGAGGGAAGCTGTGCAGCACATCCCTTGTTCCGCTCGCCACTTCCCTGACTCTTAGGCAAAGCCCATCTCAGCTGACTTGTAGGCATGCCTCCGTGCTCAGAAGCAGTCCCGTGGCAGGCAGGATACAGGAGGATGTATTCTGGGCATGCAGCATGCTGCTTCCCATGCCCGGGACAAACTGCGAGCAGGTGCCTCGCTTGCGCTTCTATCTGCCGAGACTTGGAGCTGGCCAGCGCGCACCTTGCCGCTGTGTGTGCTGCTGTCCGCAAACAGCCTCCAAACAAAGCAGGGCGCTAAGGCATGAGAAGTAAGCGCCCCAGGAGGGAATCTGCCTGCGAGGGAAGCTGTGCAGCACATCCCTTGTTCCGCTCGCCACTTCCCTGACTCTTAGGCAAAGCCCATCTCAGCTGGCTTGTAGGCGTGCCTCCGTGCTCAGAAGCAGTCCCGTGGCAGGCAGGATACAGGGGGATGTATTCTGGGCATGCAGCATGCTGCTTCCCATGCCCGGGACAAACTGCGAGCCGGTGCCTCGCTTGCGCTTCTATCTGCCGAGACTTGGAGCCGATCAGAGCGCACCTTGCCGCTGTGTGTGCTGCTGTCCGCAAACAGCCTCCAAACAAAGCAGGGCGCTAAGGCATGAGAAGTAAGCGTCCCAGGAGGGAATCTGCCTGCGAGGGAAGCTGTGCAGCACATCCCTTGTTCCGCTCGCCACTTCCCTGACTCTTAGGCAAAGCCCATCTCAGCTGGCTTGTAGGCGTGCCTCCGTGCTCAGAAGCAGTCCCGTGGCAGGCAGGATACAGGGGGATGTGTTCTGGGCATGCAGCATGCTGCTTCCCATGCCCGCGACAAACTGCGAGCAGGTGCCTCGCTTGCGCTTCTATCTGCCGAGACTTGGAGCCGATCAGAGCGCACCTTCCCGCTGTGTGTGCTGCTGTCCGCAAACAGCCTCCAAACAAAGCAGGGCGCTAAGGCATGAGAAGTAAGCGTCCCAGGAGGGAATCTGCCTGCGAGGGAAGCTGTGCAGCACATCCCTTGTTCCGCTCGCCACTTCCCTGACTCTAAGGCAAAGCCCAGCTCAGCTGGCTTGTAGGCGTGCCTCCGTGCTCAGAAGCAGTCCCGTGGCAGGCAGGATACAGGGGGATGTATTCTGGGCATGCAGCATGCTGCTTCCCATGCCCGGGACAAACTGCGAGCAGGTGCCTCGCTTGCGCTTCTATCTGCCGAGACTTGGAGCCGATCAGAGCGCACCTTCCCGCTGTGTGTGCTGCTGTCCGCAAACAGCCTCCAAACAAAGCAGGGCGCTAAGGCATGAGAAGTTAGCGCCCCAGGAGGGAATCTGCCTGCGAGGGAAGCTGTGCAGCACATCCCTTGTTCCGCTCGCCACTTCCCTGACTCTTAGGCAAAGCCCAGCTCAGCTGGCTTGTAGGCGTGCCTCCGTGCTCAGAAGCAGTCCCGTGGCAGGCAGGATACAGGGGGATGTATTCTGGGCATGCAGCATGCTGCTTCCCATGCCCAGGACAAACTGCGAGCCGGTGCCTCGCTTGCGCTTCTATCTGCCGAGACTTGGAGCTGGCCAGCGCGCACCTTCCCGCTGTGTGTGCTGCTGTCCGCAAACAGCCTCCAAACAAAGCAGGGCGCTAAGGCATGAGAAGTTAGCGCCCCAGGAGGGAATCTGCCTGCGAGGGAAGCTGTGCAGCACATCCCTTGTTCCGCTCGCCACTTCCCTGACTCTTAGGCAAAGCCCATCTCAGCTGGCTTGTAGGCGTGCCTCCGTGCTCAGAAGCAGTCCCGTGGCAGGCAGGATACAGGGGGATGTATTCTGGGCATGCAGCATGCTGCTTCCCATGCCCGGGACAAACTGCGAGCAGGTGCCTCGCTTGCGCTTCTATCTGCCGAGACTTGGAGCCGATCAGAGCGCACCTTCCCGCTGTGTGTGCTGCTGTCCACAAACAGCCTCCAAACAAAGCAGGGCGCTAAGGCATGAGAAGTAAGCGCCCCAGGAGGGAATCTGCCTGCGAGGGAAGCTGTGCAGCACATCCCTTGTTCCGCTCGCCACTTCCCTGACTCTTAGGCAAAGCCCATCTCAGCTGGCTTGTAGGCGTGCCTCCGTGCTCAGAAGCAGTCCCGTGGCAGGCAGGATACAGGGGGATGTATTCTGGGCATGCAGCATGCTGCTTCCCATGCCCGGGACAAACTGCGAGCAGGTGCCTCGCTTGCGCTTCTATCTGCCGAGACTTGGAGCCGATCAGAGCGCACCTTCCCGCTGTGTGTGCTGCTGTCCGCAAACAGCCTCCAAACAAAGCAGGGCGCTAAGGCATGAGAAGTAAGCGCCCCAGGAGGGAATCTGCCTGCGAGGGAAGCTGTGCAGCACATCCCTTGTTCCGCTCGCCACTTCCCTGACTCTTAGGCAAAGCCCATCTCAGCTGGCTTGTAGGCGTGCCTCCGTGCTCAGAAGCAGTCCCGTGGCAGGCAGGATACAGGGGGATGTGTTCTGGGCACGCAGCATGCTGCTTCCCATGCCCGGGACAAACTGCGAGCCGGTGCCTCGCTTGCGCTTCTATCTGCCGAGACTTGGAGCCGATCAGAGCGCACCTTGCCGCTGTGTGTGCTGCTGTCCGCAAACAGCCTCCAAACAAAGCAGGGCGCTAAGGCATGAGAAGTAAGCGTCCCAGGAGGGAATCTGCCTGCGAGGGAAGCTGTGCAGCACATCCCTTCTTCCGCTCGCCACTTCCCTGACTCTTAGGCAAAGCCCATCTCAGCTGGCTTGTAGGCGTGCCTCCGTGCTCAGAAGCAGTCCCGTGGCAGGCAGGATACAGGGGGATGTGTTCTGGGCATGCAGCATGCTGCTTCCCATGCCCGGGACAAACTGCGAGCAGGTGCCTCGCTTGCGCTTCTATCTGCCGAGACTTGGAGCCGATCAGAGCGCACCTTCCCGCTGTGTGTGCTGCTGTCCGCAAACAGCCTCCAAACAAAGCAGGGCGCTAAGGCATGAGAAGTAAGCGCCCCAGGAGGGAATCTGCCTGCGAGGGAAGCTGTGCAGCACATCCCTTGTTCCGCTCGCCACTTCCCTGACTCTTAGGCAAAGCCCAGCTCAGCTGGCTTGTAGGCGTGCCTCCGTGCTCAGAAGCAGTCCCGTGGCAGGCAGGATACAGGGGGATGTATTCTGGGCATGCAGCATGCTGCTTCCCATGCCCGGGACAAACTGCGAGCCGGTGCCTCGCTTGCGCTTCTATCTGCCGAGACTTGGAGCCGATCAGAGTGCACCTTCCCGCTGTGTGTGCTGCTGTCCGCAAACAGCCTCCAAACAAAGCAGGGCGCTAAGGCATGAGAAGTAAGCGCCCCAGGAGGGAATCTGCCTGCGAGGGAAGCTGTGCAGCACATCCCTTGTTCCGCTCGCCACTTCCCTGACTCTTAGGCAAAGCCCAGCTCAGCTGGCTTGTAGGCGTGCCTCCGTGCTCAGAAGCAGTCCCGTGGCAGGCAGGATACAGCGGGATGTATTCTGGGCACGCAGCATGCTGCTTCCCATGCCCGGGACAAACTGCGAGCCGGTGCCTCGCTTGCGCTTCTATCTGCCGAGACTTGGAGCTGGCCAGCGCGCACCTTGCCGCTGTGTGTGCTGCTGTCCGCAAACAGCCTCCAAACAAAGCAGGGCGCTAAGGCAGGAGAAGTAAGCGCCCCAGGAGGGAATCTGCCTGCGAGGGAAGCTGTGCAGCACATCCCTTGTTCCGCTCGCCACTTCCCTGACTCTTAGGCAAAGCCCATCTCAGCTGGCTTGTAGGCGTGCCTCCGTGCTCAGAAGCAGTCCCATGGCAGGCAGGATACAGGGGGATGTGTTCTGGGCATGCAGCATGCTGCTTCCCATGCCCGGGACAAACTGCGAGCCGGTGCCTCGCTTGCGCTTCTATCTGCCGAGACTTGGAGCCGATCAGAGCGCACCTTGCCGCTGTGTGTGCTGCTGTCCGCAAACAGCCTCCAAACAAAGCAGGGCGCTAAGGCATGAGAAGTAAGCTCCCCAGGAGGGAATCTGCCTGCGAGGGAAGCTGTGCAGCACATCCCTTGTTCCGCTCGCCACTTCCCTGACTCTTAGGCAAAGCCCAGCTCAGCTGGCTTGTAGGCGTGCCTCCGTGCTCAGAAGCAGTCCCGTAGCAGGCAGGATACAGGGGGATGTATTCTGGGCACGCACCATGCTGCTTCCCATGCCCGGGACAAACTGCGAGCAGGTGCCTCGCTTGCGCTTCTATCTGCCGAGACTTGGAGCTGGCCAGCGCGCACCTTGCCGCTGTGTGTGCTGCTGTCCGCAAACAGCCTCCAAACAAAGCAGGGCGCTAAGGCAGGAGAAGTAAGCGCCCCAGGAGGGAATCTGCCTGCGAGGGAAGCTGTGCAGCACATCCCTTGTTCCGCTCGCCACTTCCCTGACTCTTAGGCAAAGCCCATCTCAGCTGGCTTGTAGGCGTGCCTCCGTGCTCAGAAGCAGTCCCATGGCAGGCAGGATACAGGGGGATGTGTTCTGGGCATGCAGCATGCTGCTTCCCATGCCCGGGACAAACTGCGAGCCGGTGCCTCGCTTGCGCTTCTATCTGCCGAGACTTGGAGCTGGCCAGCGCGCACCTTGCCGCTGTGTGTGCTGCTGTCCGCAAACAGCCTCCAAACAAAGCAGGGCGCTAAGGCATGAGAAGTAAGCGCCCCAGGAGGGAATCTGCCTGCGAGGGAAGCTGTGCAGCACATCCCTTGTTCCGCTCGCCACTTCCCTGACTCTTAGGCAAAGCCCATCTCAGCTGGCTTGTAGGCGTGCCTCCGTGCTCAGAAGCAGTCCCGTGGCAGGCAGGATACAGGGGGATGTGTTCTGGGCACGCAGCATGCTGCTTCCCATGCCCGGGACAAACTGCGAGCAGGTGCCTCGCTTGCGCTTCTATCTGCCGAGACTTGGAGCCGATCAGAGCGCACCTTGCCGCTGTGTGTGCTGCTGTCCGCAAACAGCCTCCAAACAAAGCAGGGCGCTAAGGCATGAGAAGTAAGCGCCCCAGGAGGGAATCTGCCTGCGAGGGAAGCTGTGCAGCACATCCCTTGTTCCGCTCGCCACTTCCCTGACTCTTAGGCAAAGCCCATCTCAGCTGGCTTGTAGGCGTGCCTCCGTGCTCAGAAGCAGTCCCGTGGCAGGCAGGATACAGGGGGATGTATTCTGGGCATGCAGCATGCTGCTTCCCATGCCCGGGACAAACTGCGAGCAGGTGCCTCGCTTGCGCTTCTATCTGCCGAGACTTGGAGCCGATCAGAGCGCACCTTCCCGCTGTGTGTGCTGCTGTCCGCAAACAGCCTCCAAACAAAGCAGGGCGCTAAGGCATGAGAAGTAAGCGCCCCAGGAGGGAATCTGCCTGCGAGGGAAGCTGTGCAGCACATCCCTTGTTCCGCTCGCCACTTCCCTGACTCTTAGGCAAAGCCCAGCTCAGCTGGCTTGTAGGCGTGCCTCCGTGCTCAGAAGCAGTCCCGTGGCAGGCAGGATACAGGGGGATGTATTCTGGGCACGCAGCATGCTGCTTCCCATGCCCGGGACAAACTGCGAGCAGGTGCCTCGCTTGCGCTTCTATCTGCCGAGACTTGGAGCTGGCCAGCGCGCACCTTGCCGCTGTGTGTGCTGCTGTCCGCAAACAGCCTCCAAACAAAGCAGGGCGCTAAGGCATGAGAAGTAAGCGCCCCAGGAGGGAATCTGCCTGCGAGGGAAGCTGTGCAGCACATCCCTTGTTCCGCTCGCCACTTCCCTGACTCTTAGGCAAAGCCCATCTCAGCTGGCTTGTAGGCGTGCCTCCGTGCTCAGAAGCAGTCCCGTGGCAGGCAGGATACAGGGGGATGTGTTCTGGGCATGCAGCATGCTGCTTCCCATGCCCGGGACAAACTGCGAGCAGGTGCCTCGCTTGCGCTTCTATCTGCCGAGACTTGGAGCCGATCAGAGCGCACCTTGCCGCTGTGTGTGCTGCTGTCCGCAAACAGCCTCCAAACAAAGCAGGGCGCTAAGGCAGGAGAAGTAAGCGCCCCAGGAGGGAATCTGCCTGCGAGGGAAGCTGTGCAGCACATCCCTTGTTCCGCTCGCCACTTCCCTGACTCTTAGGCAAAGCCCATCTCAGCTGGCTTGTAGGCGTGCCTCCGTGCTCAGAAGCAGTCCCGTGGCAGGCAGGATACAGGGGGATGTATTCTGGGCATGCAGCATGCTGCTTCCCATGCCCAGGACAAACTGCGAGCCGGTGCCTCGCTTGCGCTTCTATCTGCCGAGACTTGGAGCTGGCCAGCGCGCACCTTGCCGCTGTGTGTGCTGCTGTCCGCAAACAGCCTCCAAACAAAGCAGGGCGCTAAGGCATGTGAAGTAAGCGTCCCAGGAGGGAATCTGCCTGCGAGGGAAGCTGTGCAGCACATCCCTTGTTCCGCTCGCCACTTCCCTGACTCTTAGGCAAAGCCCATCTCAGCTGGCTTGTAGGCGTGCCTCCGTGCTCAGAAGCAGTCCCGTGGCAGGCAGGATACAGGGGGATGTATTCTGGGCATGCAGCATGCTGCTTCCCATGCCCAGGACAAACTGCGAGCCGGTGCCTCGCTTGCGCTTCTATCTGCCGAGACTTGGAGCTGGCCAGCGCGCACCTTCCCGCTGTGTGTGCTGCTGTCCGCAAACAGCCTCCAAACAAAGCAGGGCGCTAAGGCATGAGAAGTAAGCGCCCCAGGAGGGAATCTGCCTGCGAGGGAAGCTGTGCAGCACATCCCTTGTTCCGCTCGCCACTTCCCTGACTCTTAGGCAAAGCCCAGCTCAGCTGGCTTGTAGGCGTGCCTCCGTGCTCAGAAGCAGTCCCGTGGCAGGCAGGATACAGCGGGATGTGCTCTGGGCATGCAGCATGCTGCTTCCCATGCCCGGGACAAACTGCGAGCAGGTGCCTCGCTTGCGCTTCTATCTGCCGAGACTTGGAGCCGATCAGAGCGCACCTTCCCGCTGTGTGTGCTGCTGTCCGCAAACAGCCTCCAAACAAAGCAGGGCGCTAAGGCATGAGAAGTTAGCGCCCCAGGAGGGAATCTGCCTGCGAGGGAAGCTGTGCAGCACATCCCTTGTTCCGCTCGCCACTTCCCTGACTCTTAGGCAAAGCCCATCTCAGCTGGCTTGTAGGCGTGCCTCCGTGCTCAGAAGCAGTCCCGTGGCAGGCAGGATACAGGGGGATGTATTCTGGGCATGCAGCATGCTGCTTCCCATGCCCGGGACAAACTGCGAGCAGGTGCCTCGCTTGCGCTTCTATCTGCCGAGACTTGGAGCCGATCAGAGCGCACCTTGCCGCTGTGTGTGCTGCTGTCCGCAAACAGCCTCCAAACAAAGCAGGGCGCTAAGGCATGAGAAGTAAGCGCCCCAGGAGGGAATCTGCCTGCGAGGGAAGCTGTGCAGCACATCCCTTGTTCCGCTCGCCACTTCCCTGACTCTTAGGCAAAGCCCATCTCAGCTGGCTTGTAGGCGTGCCTCCGTGCTCAGAAGCAGTCCCGTGGCAGGCAGGATACAGGGGGATGTGTTCTGGGCACGCAGCATGCTGCTTCCCATGCCCGGGACAAACTGCGAGCCGGTGCCTCGCTTGCGCTTCTATCTGCCGAGACTTGGAGCCGATCAGAGCGCACCTTGCCGCTGTGTGTGCTGCTGTCCGCAAACAGCCTCCAAACAAAGCAGGGCGCTAAGGCATGAGAAGTAAGCGTCCCAGGAGGGAATCTGCCTGCGAGGGAAGCTGTGCAGCACATCCCTTGTTCCGCTCGCCACTTCCCTGACTCTTAGGCAAAGCCCATCTCAGCTGGCTTGTAGGCGTGCCTCCGTGCTCAGAAGCAGTCCCGTGGCAGGCAGGATACAGGGGGATGTGTTCTGGGCATGCAGCATGCTGCTTCCCATGCCCGGGACAAACTGCGAGCCGGTGCCTCGCTTGCGCTTCTATCTGCCGAGACTTGGAGCCGATCAGAGTGCACCTTCCCGCTGTGTGTGCTGCTGTCCGCAAACAGCCTCCAAACAAAGCAGGGCGCTAAGGCATGAGAAGTAAGCGCCCCAGGAGGGAATCTGCCTGCGAGGGAAGCTGTGCAGCACATCCCTTGTTCCGCTCGCCACTTCCCTGACTCTTAGGCAAAGCCCAGCTCAGCTGGCTTGTAGGCGTGCCTCCGTGCTCAGAAGCAGTCCCGTGGCAGGCAGGATACAGGGGGATGTGTTCTGGGCACGCAGCATGCTGCTTCCCATGCCCGGGACAAACTGCGAGCCGGTGCCTCGCTTGCGCTTCTATCTGCCGAGACTTGGAGCTGGCCAGCGCGCACCTTGCCGCTGTGTGTGCTGCTGTCCGCAAACAGCCTCCAAACAAAGCAGGGCGCTAAGGCAGGAGAAGTAAGCGCCCCAGGAGGGAATCTGCCTGCGAGGGAAGCTGTGCAGCACATCCCTTGTTCCGCTCGCCACTTCCCTGACTCTTAGGCAAAGCCCATCTCAGCTGGCTTGTAGGCGTGCCTCCGTGCTCAGAAGCAGTCCCATGGCAGGCAGGATACAGGGGGATGTGTTCTGGGCATGCAGCATGCTGCTTCCCATGCCCGGGACAAACTGCGAGCCGGTGCCTCGCTTGCGCTTCTATCTGCCGAGACTTGGAGCCGATCAGAGCGCACCTTGCCGCTGTGTGTGCTGCTGTCCGCAAACAGCCTCCAAACAAAGCAGGGCGCTAAGGCATGAGAAGTAAGCTCCCCAGGAGGGAATCTGCCTGCGAGGGAAGCTGTGCAGCACATCCCTTGTTCCGCTCGCCACTTCCCTGACTCTTAGGCAAAGCCCAGCTCAGCTGGCTTGTAGGCGTGCCTCCGTGCTCAGAAGCAGTCCCGTAGCAGGCAGGATACAGGGGGATGTATTCTGGGCACGCACCATGCTGCTTCCCATGCCCGGGACAAACTGCGAGCAGGTGCCTCGCTTGCGCTTCTATCTGCCGAGACTTGGAGCTGGCCAGCGCGCACCTTGCCGCTGTGTGTGCTGCTGTCCGCAAACAGCCTCCAAACAAAGCAGGGCGCTAAGGCAGGAGAAGTAAGCGCCCCAGGAGGGAATCTGCCTGCGAGGGAAGCTGTGCAGCACATCCCTTGTTCCGCTCGCCACTTCCCTGACTCTTAGGCAAAGCCCATCTCAGCTGGCTTGTAGGCGTGCCTCCGTGCTCAGAAGCAGTCCCATGGCAGGCAGGATACAGGGGGATGTGTTCTGGGCATGCAGCATGCTGCTTCCCATGCCCGGGACAAACTGCGAGCCGGTGCCTCGCTTGCGCTTCTATCTGCCGAGACTTGGAGCTGGCCAGCGCGCACCTTGCCGCTGTGTGTGCTGCTGTCCGCAAACAGCCTCCAAACAAAGCAGGGCGCTAAGGCATGAGAAGTAAGCGCCCCAGGAGGGAATCTGCCTGCGAGGGAAGCTGTGCAGCACATCCCTTGTTCCGCTCGCCACTTCCCTGACTCTTAGGCAAAGCCCATCTCAGCTGGCTTGTAGGCGTGCCTCCGTGCTCAGAAGCAGTCCCGTGGCAGGCAGGATACAGGGGGATGTGTTCTGGGCACGCAGCATGCTGCTTCCCATGCCCGGGACAAACTGCGAGCAGGTGCCTCGCTTGCGCTTCTATCTGCCGAGACTTGGAGCCGATCAGAGCGCACCTTGCCGCTGTGTGTGCTGCTGTCCGCAAACAGCCTCCAAACAAAGCAGGGCGCTAAGGCATGAGAAGTAAGCGCCCCAGGAGGGAATCTGCCTGCGAGGGAAGCTGTGCAGCACATCCCTTGTTCCGCTCGCCACTTCCCTGACTCTTAGGCAAAGCCCATCTCAGCTGGCTTGTAGGCGTGCCTCCGTGCTCAGAAGCAGTCCCGTGGCAGGCAGGATACAGGGGGATGTATTCTGGGCATGCAGCATGCTGCTTCCCATGCCCGGGACAAACTGCGAGCAGGTGCCTCGCTTGCGCTTCTATCTGCCGAGACTTGGAGCCGATCAGAGCGCACCTTCCCGCTGTGTGTGCTGCTGTCCGCAAACAGCCTCCAAACAAAGCAGGGCGCTAAGGCATGAGAAGTAAGCGCCCCAGGAGGGAATCTGCCTGCGAGGGAAGCTGTGCAGCACATCCCTTGTTCCGCTCGCCACTTCCCTGACTCTTAGGCAAAGCCCAGCTCAGCTGGCTTGTAGGCGTGCCTCCGTGCTCAGAAGCAGTCCCGTGGCAGGCAGGATACAGGGGGATGTATTCTGGGCACGCAGCATGCTGCTTCCCATGCCCGGGACAAACTGCGAGCAGGTGCCTCGCTTGCGCTTCTATCTGCCGAGACTTGGAGCTGGCCAGCGCGCACCTTGCCGCTGTGTGTGCTGCTGTCCGCAAACAGCCTCCAAACAAAGCAGGGCGCTAAGGCATGAGAAGTAAGCGCCCCAGGAGGGAATCTGCCTGCGAGGGAAGCTGTGCAGCACATCCCTTGTTCCGCTCGCCACTTCCCTGACTCTTAGGCAAAGCCCATCTCAGCTGGCTTGTAGGCGTGCCTCCGTGCTCAGAAGCAGTCCCGTGGCAGGCAGGATACAGGGGGATGTGTTCTGGGCATGCAGCATGCTGCTTCCCATGCCCGGGACAAACTGCGAGCAGGTGCCTCGCTTGCGCTTCTATCTGCCGAGACTTGGAGCCGATCAGAGCGCACCTTGCCGCTGTGTGTGCTGCTGTCCGCAAACAGCCTCCAAACAAAGCAGGGCGCTAAGGCAGGAGAAGTAAGCGCCCCAGGAGGGAATCTGCCTGCGAGGGAAGCTGTGCAGCACATCCCTTGTTCCGCTCGCCACTTCCCTGACTCTTAGGCAAAGCCCATCTCAGCTGGCTTGTAGGCGTGCCTCCGTGCTCAGAAGCAGTCCCGTGGCAGGCAGGATACAGGGGGATGTATTCTGGGCATGCAGCATGCTGCTTCCCATGCCCAGGACAAACTGCGAGCCGGTGCCTCGCTTGCGCTTCTATCTGCCGAGACTTGGAGCTGGCCAGCGCGCACCTTGCCGCTGTGTGTGCTGCTGTCCGCAAACAGCCTCCAAACAAAGCAGGGCGCTAAGGCATGTGAAGTAAGCGTCCCAGGAGGGAATCTGCCTGCGAGGGAAGCTGTGCAGCACATCCCTTGTTCCGCTCGCCACTTCCCTGACTCTTAGGCAAAGCCCATCTCAGCTGGCTTGTAGGCGTGCCTCCGTGCTCAGAAGCAGTCCCGTGGCAGGCAGGATACAGGGGGATGTATTCTGGGCATGCAGCATGCTGCTTCCCATGCCCAGGACAAACTGCGAGCCGGTGCCTCGCTTGCGCTTCTATCTGCCGAGACTTGGAGCTGGCCAGCGCGCACCTTCCCGCTGTGTGTGCTGCTGTCCGCAAACAGCCTCCAAACAAAGCAGGGCGCTAAGGCATGAGAAGTAAGCGCCCCAGGAGGGAATCTGCCTGCGAGGGAAGCTGTGCAGCACATCCCTTGTTCCGCTCGCCACTTCCCTGACTCTTAGGCAAAGCCCAGCTCAGCTGGCTTGTAGGCGTGCCTCCGTGCTCAGAAGCAGTCCCGTGGCAGGCAGGATACAGCGGGATGTGCTCTGGGCATGCAGCATGCTGCTTCCCATGCCCGGGACAAACTGCGAGCAGGTGCCTCGCTTGCGCTTCTATCTGCCGAGACTTGGAGCCGATCAGAGCGCACCTTGCCGCTGTGTGTGCTGCTGTCCGCAAACAGCCTCCAAACAAAGCAGGGCGCTAAGGCATGAGAAGTTAGCGCCCCAGGAGGGAATCTGCCTGCGAGGGAAGCTGTGCAGCACATCCCTTGTTCCGCTCGCCACTTCCCTGACTCTTAGGCAAAGCCCATCTCAGCTGGCTTGTAGGCGTGCCTCCGTGCTCAGAAGCAGTCCCGTGGCAGGCAGGATACAGGGGGATGTATTCTGGGCATGCAGCATGCTGCTTCCCATGCCCGGGACAAACTGCGAGCAGGTGCCTCGCTTGCGCTTCTATCTGCCGAGACTTGGAGCCGATCAGAGCGCACCTTGCCGCTGTGTGTGCTGCTGTCCGCAAACAGCCTCCAAACAAAGCAGGGCGCTAAGGCATGAGAAGTAAGCGCCCCAGGAGGGAATCTGCCTGCGAGGGAAGCTGTGCAGCACATCCCTTGTTCCGCTCGCCACTTCCCTGACTCTTAGGCAAAGCCCATCTCAGCTGACTTGTAGGCATGCCTCCGTGCTCAGAAGCAGTCCCGTGGCAGGCAGGATACAGGGGGATGTATTCTGGGCATGCAGCATGCTGCTTCCCATGCCCGGGACAAACTGCGAGCCGGTGCCTCGCTTGCGCTTCTATCTGCCGAGACTTGGAGCTGGCCAGCGCGCACCTTGCCGCTGTGTGTGCTGCTGTCCGCAAACAGCCTCCAAACAAAGCAGGGCGCTAAGGCATGAGAAGTAAGCGCCCCAGGAGGGAATCTGCCTGCGAGGGAAGCTGTGCAGCACATCCCTTGTTCCGCTCGCCACTTCCCTGACTCTTAGGCAAAGCCCATCTCAGCTGGCTTGTAGGCGTGCCTCCGTGCTCAGAAGCAGTCCCGTGGCAGGCAGGATACAGGGGGATGTGTTCTGGGCATGCAGCATGCTGCTTCCCATGCCCGGGACAAACTGCGAGCAGGTGCCTCGCTTGCGCTTCTATCTGCCGAGACTTGGAGCCGATCAGAGCGCACCTTGCCGCTGTGTGTGCTGCTGTCCGCAAACAGCCTCCAAACAAAGCAGGGCGCTAAGGCAGGAGAAGTAAGCGCCCCAGGAGGGAATCTGCCTGCGAGGGAAGCTGTGCAGCACATCCCTTGTTCCGCTCGCCACTTCCCTGACTCTTAGGCAAAGCCCAGCTCAGCTGGCTTGTAGGCGTGCCTCCGTGCTCAGAAGCAGTCCCGTGGCAGGCAGGATACAGGGGGATGTATTCTGGGCATGCAGCATGCTGCTTCCCATGCCCAGGACAAACTGCGAGCCGGTGCCTCGCTTGCGCTTCTATCTGCCGAGACTTGGAGCTGGCCAGCGCGCACCTTGCCGCTGTGTGTGCTGCTGTCCGCAAACAGCCTCCAAACAAAGCAGGGCGCTAAGGCATGTGAAGTAAGCGTCCCAGGAGGGAATCTGCCTGCGAGGGAAGCTGTGCAGCACATCCCTTGTTCCGCTCGCCACTTCCCTGACTCTTAGGCAAAGCCCATCTCAGCTGGCTTGTAGGCGTGCCTCCGTGCTCAGAAGCAGTCCCGTGGCAGGCAGGATACAGGGGGATGTATTCTGGGCATGCAGCATGCTGCTTCCCATGCCCAGGACAAACTGCGAGCCGGTGCCTCGCTTGCGCTTCTATCTGCCGAGACTTGGAGCTGGCCAGCGCGCACCTTCCCGCTGTGTGTGCTGCTGTCCGCAAACAGCCTCCAAACAAAGCAGGGCGCTAAGGCATGAGAAGTAAGCGCCCCAGGAGGGAATCTGCCTGCGAGGGAAGCTGTGCAGCACATCCCTTGTTCCGCTCGCCACTTCCCTGACTCTTAGGCAAAGCCCAGCTCAGCTGGCTTGTAGGCGTGCCTCCGTGCTCAGAAGCAGTCCCGTGGCAGGCAGGATACAGCGGGATGTGCTCTGGGCATGCAGCATGCTGCTTCCCATGCCCGGGACAAACTGCGAGCAGGTGCCTCGCTTGCGCTTCTATCTGCCGAGACTTGGAGCCGATCAGAGCGCACCTTCCCGCTGTGTGTGCTGCTGTCCGCAAACAGCCTCCAAACAAAGCAGGGCGCTAAGGCATGAGAAGTAAGCGCCCCAGGAGGGAATCTGCCTGCGAGGGAAGCTGTGCAGCACATCCCTTGTTCCGCTCGCCACTTCCCTGACTCTTAGGCAAAGCCCAGCTCAGCTGGCTTGTAGGCGTGCCTCCGTGCTCAGAAGCAGTCCCGTGGCAGGCAGGATACAGCGGGATGTGCTCTGGGCATGCAGCATGCTGCTTCCCATGCCCGGGACAAACTGCGAGCAGGTGCCTCGCTTGCGCTTCTATCTGCCGAGACTTGGAGCCGATCAGAGCGCACCTTCCCGCTGTGTGTGCTGCTGTCCGCAAACAGCCTCCAAACAAAGCAGGGCGCTAAGGCATGAGAAGTTAGCGCCCCAGGAGGGAATCTGCCTGCGAGGGAAGCTGTGCAGCACATCCCTTGTTCCGCTCGCCACTTCCCTGACTCTTAGGCAAAGCCCATCTCAGCTGGCTTGTAGGCGTGCCTCCGTGCTCAGAAGCAGTCCCGTGGCAGGCAGGATACAGGGGGATGTATTCTGGGCATGCAGCATGCTGCTTCCCATGCCCGGGACAAACTGCGAGCAGGTGCCTCGCTTGCGCTTCTATCTGCCGAGACTTGGAGCCGATCAGAGCGCACCTTCCCGCTGTGTGTGCTGCTGTCCGCAAACAGCCTCCAAACAAAGCAGGGCGCTAAGGCATGAGAAGTAAGCGCCCCAGGAGGGAATCTGCCTGCGAGGGAAGCTGTGCAGCACATCCCTTGTTCCGCTCGCCACTTCCCTGACTCTTAGGCAAAGCCCATCTCAGCTGACTTGTAGGCATGCCTCCGTGCTCAGAAGCAGTCCCGTGGCAGGCAGGATACAGGGGGATGTATTCTGGGCATGCAGCATGCTGCTTCCCATGCCCGGGACAAACTGCGAGCCGGTGCCTCGCTTGCGCTTCTATCTGCCGAGACTTGGAGCTGGCCAGCGCGCACCTTGCCGCTGTGTGTGCTGCTGTCCGCAAACAGCCTCCAAACAAAGCAGGGCGCTAAGGCATGAGAAGTAAGCGCCCCAGGAGGGAATCTGCCTGCGAGGGAAGCTGTGCAGCACATCCCTTGTTCCGCTCGCCACTTCCCTGACTCTTAGGCAAAGCCCATCTCAGCTGGCTTGTAGGCGTGCCTCCGTGCTCAGAAGCAGTCCCGTGGCAGGCAGGATACAGGGGGATGTGTTCTGGGCATGCAGCATGCTGCTTCCCATGCCCGGGACAAACTGCGAGCCGGTGCCTCGCTTGCGCTTCTATCTGCCGAGACTTGGAGCTGGCCAGCGCGCACCTTGCCGCTGTGTGTGCTGCTGTCCGCAAACAGCCTCCAAACAAAGCAGGGCGCTAAGGCATGTGAAGTAAGCGTCCCAGGAGGGAATCTGCCTGCGAGGGAAGCTGTGCAGCACATCCCTTGTTCCGCTCGCCACTTCCCTGACTCTTAGGCAAAGCCCATCTCAGCTGGCTTGTAGGCGTGCCTCCGTGCTCAGAAGCAGTCCCGTGGCAGGCAGGATACAGGGGGATGTATTCTGGGCATGCAGCATGCTGCTTCCCATGCCCAGGACAAACTGCGAGCCGGTGCCTCGCTTGCGCTTCTATCTGCCGAGACTTGGAGCTGGCCAGCGCGCACCTTCCCGCTGTGTGTGCTGCTGTCCGCAAACAGCCTCCAAACAAAGCAGGGCGCTAAGGCATGAGAAGTAAGCGCCCCAGGAGGGAATCTGCCTGCGAGGGAAGCTGTGCAGCACATCCCTTGTTCCGCTCGCCACTTCCCTGACTCTTAGGCAAAGCCCAGCTCAGCTGGCTTGTAGGCGTGCCTCCGTGCTCAGAAGCAGTCCCGTGGCAGGCAGGATACAGCGGGATGTGCTCTGGGCATGCAGCATGCTGCTTCCCATGCCCGGGACAAACTGCGAGCAGGTGCCTCGCTTGCGCTTCTATCTGCCGAGACTTGGAGCCGATCAGAGCGCACCTTCCCGCTGTGTGTGCTGCTGTCCGCAAACAGCCTCCAAACAAAGCAGGGCGCTAAGGCATGAGAAGTTAGCGCCCCAGGAGGGAATCTGCCTGCGAGGGAAGCTGTGCAGCACATCCCTTGTTCCGCTCGCCACTTCCCTGACTCTTAGGCAAAGCCCATCTCAGCTGGCTTGTAGGCATGCCTCCGTGCTCAGAAGCAGTCCCGTGGCAGGCAGGATACAGGGGGATGTATTCTGGGCATGCAGCATGCTGCTTCCCATGCCCGGGACAAACTGCGAGCCGGTGCCTCGCTTGCGCTTCTATCTGCCGAGACTTGGAGCTGGCCAGCGCGCACCTTGCCGCTGTGTGTGCTGCTGTCCGCAAACAGCCTCCAAACAAAGCAGGGCGCTAAGGCATGAGAAGTAAGCGCCCCAGGAGGGAATCTGCCTGCGAGGGAAGCTGTGCAGCACATCCCTTGTTCCGCTCGCCACTTCCCTGACTCTTAGGCAAAGCCCATCTCAGCTGGCTTGTAGGCGTGCCTCCGTGCTCAGAAGCAGTCCCGTGGCAGGCAGGATACAGGGGGATGTGTTCTGGGCATGCAGCATGCTGCTTCCCATGCCCGGGACAAACTGCGAGCAGGTGCCTCGCTTGCGCTTCTATCTGCCGAGACTTGGAGCCGATCAGAGCGCACCTTCCCGCTGTGTGTGCTGCTGTCCGCAAACAGCCTCCAAACAAAGCAGGGCGCTAAGGCATGAGAAGTTAGCGCCCCAGGAGGGAATCTGCCTGCGAGGGAAGCTGTGCAGCACATCCCTTGTTCCGCTCGCCACTTCCCTGACTCTTAGGCAAAGCCCATCTCAGCTGGCTTGTAGGCGTGCCTCCGTGCTCAGAAGCAGTCCCGTGGCAGGCAGGATACAGGGGGATGTGTTCTGGGCATGCAGCATGCTGCTTCCCATGCCCGGGACAAACTGCGAGCAGGTGCCTCGCTTGCGCTTCTATCTGCCGAGACTTGGAGCCGATCAGAGCGCACCTTCCCGCTGTGTGTGCTGCTGTCCGCAAACAGCCTCCAAACAAAGCAGGGCGCTAAGGCATGAGAAGTTAGCGCCCCAGGAGGGAATCTGCCTGCGAGGGAAGCTGTGCAGCACATCCCTTGTTCCGCTCGCCACTTCCCTGACTCTTAGGCAAAGCCCAGCTCAGCTGGCTTGTAGGCGTGCCTCCGTGCTCAGAAGCAGTCCCGTGGCAGGCAGGATACAGGGGGATGTATTCTGGGCATGCAGCATGCTGCTTCCCATGCCCAGGACAAACTGCGAGCCGGTGCCTCGCTTGCGCTTCTATCTGCCGAGACTTGGAGCTGGCCAGCGCGCACCTTCCCGCTGTGTGTGCTGCTGTCCGCAAACAGCCTCCAAACAAAGCAGGGCGCTAAGGCATGTGAAGTAAGCGTCCCAGGAGGGAATCTGCCTGCGAGGGAAGCTGTGCAGCACATCCCTTGTTCCGCTCGCCACTTCCCTGACTCTTAGGCAAAGCCCATCTCAGCTGGCTTGTAGGCGTGCCTCCGTGCTCAGAAGCAGTCCCGTGGCAGGCAGGATACAGGGGGATGTATTCTGGGCATGCAGCATGCTGCTTCCCATGCCCAGGACAAACTGCGAGCCGGTGCCTCGCTTGCGCTTCTATCTGCCGAGACTTGGAGCTGGCCAGCGCGCACCTTCCCGCTGTGTGTGCTGCTGTCCGCAAACAGCCTCCAAACAAAGCAGGGCGCTAAGGCATGAGAAGTAAGCGCCCCAGGAGGGAATCTGCCTGCGAGGGAAGCTGTGCAGCACATCCCTTGTTCCGCTCGCCACTTCCCTGACTCTTAGGCAAAGCCCAGCTCAGCTGGCTTGTAGGCGTGCCTCCGTGCTCAGAAGCAGTCCCGTGGCAGGCAGGATACAGCGGGATGTGCTCTGGGCATGCAGCATGCTGCTTCCCATGCCCGGGACAAACTGCGAGCAGGTGCCTCGCTTGCGCTTCTATCTGCCGAGACTTGGAGCCGATCAGAGCGCACCTTCCCGCTGTGTGTGCTGCTGTCCGCAAACAGCCTCCAAACAAAGCAGGGCGCTAAGGCATGAGAAGTTAGCGCCCCAGGAGGGAATCTGCCTGCGAGGGAAGCTGTGCAGCACATCCCTTGTTCCGCTCGCCACTTCCCTGACTCTTAGGCAAAGCCCATCTCAGCTGGCTTGTAGGCGTGCCTCCGTGCTCAGAAGCAGTCCCGTGGCAGGCAGGATACAGGGGGATGTATTCTGGGCATGCAGCATGCTGCTTCCCATGCCCGGGACAAACTGCGAGCAGGTGCCTCGCTTGCGCTTCTATCTGCCGAGACTTGGAGCCGATCAGAGCGCACCTTCCCGCTGTGTGTGCTGCTGTCCGCAAACAGCCTCCAAACAAAGCAGGGCGCTAAGGCATGAGAAGTAAGCGCCCCAGGAGGGAATCTGCCTGCGAGGGAAGCTGTGCAGCACATCCCTTGTTCCGCTCGCCACTTCCCTGACTCTTAGGCAAAGCCCATCTCAGCTGACTTGTAGGCATGCCTCCGTGCTCAGAAGCAGTCCCGTGGCAGGCAGGATACAGGGGGATGTATTCTGGGCATGCAGCATGCTGCTTCCCATGCCCGGGACAAACTGCGAGCAGGTGCCTCGCTTGCGCTTCTATCTGCCGAGACTTGGAGCCGATCAGAGCGCACCTTCCCGCTGTGTGTGCTGCTGTCCGCAAACAGCCTCCAAACAAAGCAGGGCGCTAAGGCATGAGAAGTAAGCGCCCCAGGAGGGAATCTGCCTGCGAGGGAAGCTGTGCAGCACATCCCTTGTTCCGCTCGCCACTTCCCTGACTCTTAGGCAAAGCCCATCTCAGCTGGCTTGTAGGCGTGCCTCCGTGCTCAGAAGCAGTCCCGTGGCAGGCAGGATACAGGGGGATGTGTTCTGGGCACGCAGCATGCTGCTTCCCATGCCCGGGACAAACTGCGAGCCGGTGCCTCGCTTGCGCTTCTATCTGCCGAGACTTGGAGCCGATCAGAGCGCACCTTGCCGCTGTGTGTGCTGCTGTCCGCAAACAGCCTCCAAACAAAGCAGGGCGCTAAGGCATGAGAAGTAAGCGTCCCAGGAGGGAATCTGCCTGCGAGGGAAGCTGTGCAGCACATCCCTTGTTCCGCTCGCCACTTCCCTGACTCTTAGGCAAAGCCCATCTCAGCTGGCTTGTAGGCGTGCCTCCGTGCTCAGAAGCAGTCCCGTGGCAGGCAGGATACAGGGGGATGTGTTCTGGGCATGCAGCATGCTGCTTCCCATGCCCGGGACAAACTGCGAGCAGGTGCCTCGCTTGCGCTTCTATCTGCCGAGACTTGGAGCCGATCAGAGCGCACCTTCCCGCTGTGTGTGCTGCTGTCCGCAAACAGCCTCCAAACAAAGCAGGGCGCTAAGGCATGAGAAGTAAGCGTCCCAGGAGGGAATCTGCCTGCGAGGGAAGCTGTGCAGCACATCCCTTGTTCCGCTCGCCACTTCCCTGACTCTAAGGCAAAGCCCAGCTCAGCTGGCTTGTAGGCGTGCCTCCGTGCTCAGAAGCAGTCCCGTGGCAGGCAGGATACAGGGGGATGTATTCTGGGCATGCAGCATGCTGCTTCCCATGCCCGGGACAAACTGCGAGCAGGTGCCTCGCTTGCGCTTCTATCTGCCGAGACTTGGAGCCGATCAGAGCGCACCTTGACGCTGTGTGTGCTGCTGTCCGCAAACAGCCTCCAAACAAAGCAGGGCGCTAAGGCATGAGAAGTAAGCGCCCCAGGAGGGAATCTGCCTGCGAGGGAAGCTGTGCAGCACATCCCTTGTTCCGCTCGCCACTTCCCTGACTCTTAGGCAAAGCCCAGCTCAGCTGGCTTGTAGGCGTGCCTCCGTGCTCAGAAGCAGTCCCGTGGCAGGCAGGATACAGGGGGATGTATTCTGGGCATGCAGCATGCTGCTTCCCATGCCCGGGACAAACTGCGAGCCGGTGCCTCGCTTGCGCTTCTATCTGCCGAGACTTGGAGCCGATCAGAGCGCACCTTCCCGCTGTGTGTGCTGCTGTCCGCAAACAGCCTCCAAACAAAGCAGGGCGCTAAGGCAGGAGAAGTAAGCTCCCCAGGAGGGAATCTGCCTGCGAGGGAAGCTGTGCAGCACATCCCTTGTTCCGCTCGCCACTTCCCTGACTCTTAGGCAAAGCCCAGCTCAGCTGGCTTGTAGGCGTGCCTCCGTGCTCAGAAGCAGTCCCGTGGCAGGCAGGATACAGCGGGATGTATTCTGGGCACGCAGCATGCTGCTTCCCATGCCCGGGACAAACTGCGAGCAGGTGCCTCGCTTGCGCTTCTATCTGCCGAGACTTGGAGCTGGCCAGCGCGCACCTTGCCGCTGTGTGTGCTGCTGTCCGCAAACAGCCTCCAAACAAAGCAGGGCGCTAAGGCATGAGAAGTAAGCGCCCCAGGAGGGAATCTGCCTGCGAGGGAAGCTGTGCAGCACATCCCTTGTTCCGCTCGCCACTTCCCTGACTCTTAGGCAAAGCCCAGCTCAGCTGGCTTGTAGGCGTGCCTCCATGCTCAGAAGCAGTCCCGTGGCAGGCAGGATACAGGGGGATGTGTTCTGGGCACGCAGCATGCTGTTTCCCATGCCCGGGACAAACTGCGAGCCGGTGCCTCGCTTGCGCTTCTATCTGCCGAGACTTGGAGCCGATCAGAGCGCACCTTCCCGCTGTGTGTGCTGCTGTCCGCAAACAGCCTCCAAACAAAGCAGGGCGCTAAGGCATGAGAAGTAAGCGCCCCAGGAGGGAATCTGCCTGCGAGGGAAGCTGTGCAGCACATCCCTTGTTCCGCTCGCCACTTCCCTGACTCTTAGGCAAAGCCCATCTCAGCTGGCTTGTAGGCGTGCCTCCGTGCTCAGAAGCAGTCCCGTGGCAGGCAGGATACAGGGGGATGTGTTCTGGGCATGCAGCATGCTGCTTCCCATGCCCGGGACAAACTGCGAGCAGGTGCCTCGCTTGCGCTTCTATCTGCCGAGACTTGGAGCCGATCAGAGCGCACCTTCCCGCTGTGTGTGCTGCTGTCCGCAAACAGCCTCCAAACAAAGCAGGGCGCTAAGGCATGAGAAGTTAGCGCCCCAGGAGGGAATCTGCCTGCGAGGGAAGCTGTGCAGCACATCCCTTGTTCCGCTCGCCACTTCCCTGACTCTTAGGCAAAGCCCATCTCAGCTGGCTTGTAGGCGTGCCTCCGTGCTCAGAAGCAGTCCCGTGGCAGGCAGGATACAGGGGGATGTATTCTGGGCACGCAGCATGCTGCTTCCCATGCCCGGGACAAACTGCGAGCAGGTGCCTCGCTTGCGCTTCTATCTGCCGAGACTTGGAGCTGGCCAGCGCGCACCTTGCCGCTGTGTGTGCTGCTGTCCGCAAACAGCCTCCAAACAAAGCAGGGCGCTAAGGCAGGAGAAGTAAGCGCCCCAGGAGGGAATCTGCCTGCGAGGGAAGCTGTGCAGCACATCCCTTGTTCCGCTCGCCACTTCCCTGACTCTTAGGCAAAGCCCATCTCAGCTGGCTTGTAGGCGTGCCTCCGTGCTCAGAAGCAGTCCCGTGGCAGGCAGGATACAGGGGGATGTGTTCTGGGCATGCAGCATGCTGCTTCCCATGCCCGCGACAAACTGCGAGCAGGTGCCTCGCTTGCGCTTCTATCTGCCGAGACTTGGAGCCGATCAGAGCGCACCTTGCCGCTGTGTGTGCTGCTGTCCGCAAACAGCCTCCAAACAAAGCAGGGCGCTAAGGCATGAGAAGTAAGCGCCCCAGGAGGGAATCTGCCTGCGAGGGAAGCTGTGCAGCACATCCCTTGTTCCGCTCGCCACTTCCCTGACTCTTAGGCAAAGCCCATCTCAGCTGGCTTGTAGGCGTGCCTCCGTGCTCAGAAGCAGTCCCGTGGCAGGCAGGATACAGGGGGATGTATTCTGGGCATGCAGCATGCTGCTTCCCATGCCCGGGACAAACTGCGAGCCGGTGCCTCGCTTGCGCTTCTATCTGCCGAGACTTGGAGCTGGCCAGCGCGCACCTTCCCGCTGTGTGTGCTGCTGTCCGCAAACAGCCTCCAAACAAAGCAGGGCGCTAAGGCATGTGAAGTAAGCGTCCCAGGAGGGAATCTGCCTGCGAGGGAAGCTGTGCAGCACATCCCTTGTTCCGCTCGCCACTTCCCTGACTCTTAGGCAAAGCCCATCTCAGCTGGCTTGTAGGCGTGCCTCCGTGCTCAGAAGCAGTCCCGTGGCAGGCAGGATACAGGGGGATGTATTCTGGGCATGCAGCATGCTGCTTCCCATGCCCAGGACAAACTGCGAGCCGGTGCCTCGCTTGCGCTTCTATCTGCCGAGACTTGGAGCTGGCCAGCGCGCACCTTGCCGCTGTGTGTGCTGCTGTCCGCAAACAGCCTCCAAACAAAGCAGGGCGCTAAGGCATGTGAAGTAAGCGTCCCAGGAGGGAATCTGCCTGCGAGGGAAGCTGTGCAGCACATCCCTTGTTCCGCTCGCCACTTCCCTGACTCTTAGGCAAAGCCCATCTCAGCTGGCTTGTAGGCGTGCCTCCGTGCTCAGAAGCAGTCCCGTGGCAGGCAGGATACAGGGGGATGTATTCTGGGCATGCAGCATGCTGCTTCCCATGCCCAGGACAAACTGCGAGCCGGTGACTCGCTTGCGCTTCTATCTGCCGAGACTTGGAGCTGGCCAGCGCGCACCTTCCCGCTGTGTGTGCTGCTGTCCGCAAACAGCCTCCAAACAAAGCAGGGCGCTAAGGCATGAGAAGTAAGCGCCCCAGGAGGGAATCTGCCTGCGAGGGAAGCTGTGCAGCACATCCCTTGTTCCGCTCGCCACTTCCCTGACTCTTAGGCAAAGCCCAGCTCAGCTGGCTTGTAGGCGTGCCTCCGTGCTCAGAAGCAGTCCCGTGGCAGGCAGGATACAGGGGGATGTATTCTGGGCATGCAGCATGCTGCTTCCCATGCCCGGGACAAACTGCGAGCAGGTGCCTCGCTTGCGCTTCTATCTGCCGAGACTTGGAGCCGATCAGAGCGCACCTTCCCGCTGTGTGTGCTGCTGTCCGCAAACAGCCTCCAAACAAAGCAGGGCGCTAAGGCATGAGAAGTAAGCGCCCCAGGAGGGAATCTGCCTGCGAGGGAAGCTGTGCAGCACATCCCTTGTTCCGCTCGCCACTTCCCTGACTCTTAGGCAAAGCCCAGCTCAGCTGGCTTGTAGGCGTGCCTCCGTGCTCAGAAGCAGTCCCGTGGCAGGCAGGATACAGGGGGATGTGTTCTGGGCACGCAGCATGCTGCTTCCCATGCCCGGGACAAACTGCGAGCCGGTGCCTCGCTTGCGCTTCTATCTGCCGAGACTTGGAGCCGATCAGAGCGCACCTTGCCGCTGTGTGTGCTGCTGTCCGCAAACAGCCTCCAAACAAAGCAGGGCGCTAAGGCATGAGAAGTAAGCGTCCCAGGAGGGAATCTGCCTGTGAGGGAAGCTGTGCAGCACATCCCTTGTTCCGCTCGCCACTTCCCTGACTCTTAGGCAAAGCCCATCTCAGCTGGCTTGTAGGCGTGCCTCCGTGCTCAGAAGCAGTCCCGTGGCAGGCAGGATACAGGGGGATGTGTTCTGGGCATGCAGCATGCTGCTTCCCATGCCCGGGACAAACTGCGAGCAGGTGCCTCGCTTGCGCTTCTATCTGCCGAGACTTGGAGCCGATCAGAGCGCACCTTCCCGCTGTGTGTGCTGCTGTCCGCAAACAGCCTCCAAACAAAGCAGGGCGCTAAGGCATGAGAAGTAAGCTCCCCAGGAGGGAATCTGCCTGCGAGGGAAGCTGTGCAGCACATCCCTTGTTCCGCTCGCCACTTCCCTGACTCTTAGGCAAAGCCCAGCTCAGCTGGCTTGTAGGCGTGCCTCCGTGCTCAGAAGCAGTCCCGTGGCAGGCAGGATACAGCGGGATGTATTCTGGGCATGCAGCATGCTGCTTCCCATGCCCGGGACAAACTGCGAGCAGGTGCCTCGCTTGCGCTTCTATCTGCCGAGACTTGGAGCTGGCCAGCGCGCACCTTGCCGCTGTGTGTGCTGCTGTCCGCAAACAGCCTCCAAACAAAGCAGGGCGCTAAGGCAGGAGAAGTAAGCGCCCCAGGAGGGAATCTGCCTGCGAGGGAAGCTGTGCAGCACATCCCTTGTTCCGCTCGCCACTTCCCTGACTCTTAGGCAAAGCCCATCTCAGCTGGCTTGTAGGCGTGCCTCCGTGCTCAGAAGCAGTCCCATGGCAGGCAGGATACAGGGGGATGTGTTCTGGGCATGCAGCATGCTGCTTCCCATGCCCGGGACAAACTGCGAGCCGGTGCCTCGCTTGCGCTTCTATCTGCCGAGACTTGGAGCCGATCAGAGCGCACCTTCCCGCTGTGTGTGCTGCTGTCCGCAAACAGCCTCCAAACAAAGCAGGGCGCTAAGGCATGAGAAGTAAGCGCCCCAGGAGGGAATCTGCCTGCGAGGGAAGCTGTGCAGCACATCCCTTGTTCCGCTCGCCACTTCCCTGACTCTTAGGCAAAGCCCATCTCAGCTGACTTGTAGGCATGCCTCCGTGCTCAGAAGCAGTCCCGTGGCAGGCAGGATACAGGGGGATGTATTCTGGGCATGCAGCATGCTGCTTCCCATGCCCGGGACAAACTGCGAGCAGGTGCCTCGCTTGCGCTTCTATCTGCCGAGACTTGGAGCTGGCCAGCGCGCACCTTGCCGCTGTGTGTGCTGCTGTCCGCAAACAGCCTCCAAACAAAGCAGGGCGCTAAGGCATGAGAAGTAAGCGCCCCAGGAGGGAATCTGCCTGCGAGGGAAGCTGTGCAGCACATCCCTTGTTCCGCTCGCCACTTCCCTGACTCTTAGGCAAAGCCCATCTCAGCTGGCTTGTAGGCGTGCCTCCGTGCTCAGAAGCAGTCCCGTGGCAGGCAGGATACAGGGGGATGTATTCTGGGCACGCAGCATGCTGCTTCCCATGCCCGGGACAAACTGCGAGCAGGTGCCTCGCTTGCGCTTCTATCTGCCGAGACTTGGAGCTGGCCAGCGCGCACCTTGCCGCTGTGTGTGCTGCTGTCCGCAAACAGCCTCCAAACAAAGCAGGGCGCTAAGGCATGAGAAGTAAGCGCCCCAGGAGGGAATCTGCCTGCGAGGGAAGCTGTGCAGCACATCCCTTGTTCCGCTCGCCACTTCCCTGACTCTTAGGCAAAGCCCATCTCAGCTGGCTTGTAGGCGTGCCTCCGTGCTCAGAAGCAGTCCCGTGGCAGGCAGGATACAGGGGGATGTGTTCTGGGCATGCAGCATGCTGCTTCCCATGCCCGCGACAAACTGCGAGCAGGTGCCTCGCTTGCGCTTCTATCTGCCGAGACTTGGAGCCGATCAGAGCGCACCTTGCCGCTGTGTGTGCTGCTGTCCGCAAACAGCCTCCAAACAAAGCAGGGCGCTAAGGCAGGAGAAGTAAGCGCCCCAGGAGGGAATCTGCCTGCGAGGGAAGCTGTGCAGCACATCCCTTGTTCCGCTCGCCACTTCCCTGACTCTTAGGCAAAGCCCAGCTCAGCTGGCTTGTAGGCGTGCCTCCGTGCTCAGAAGCAGTCCCGTGGCAGGCAGGATACAGGGGGATGTATTCTGGGCATGCAGCATGCTGCTTCCCATGCCCAGGACAAACTGCGAGCCGGTGCCTCGCTTGCGCTTCTATCTGCCGAGACTTGGAGCTGGCCAGCGCGCACCTTCCCGCTGTGTGTGCTGCTGTCCGCAAACAGCCTCCAAACAAAGCAGGGCGCTAAGGCATGTGAAGTAAGCGTCCCAGGAGGGAATCTGCCTGCGAGGGAAGCTGTGCAGCACATCCCTTGTTCCGCTCGCCACTTCCCTGACTCTTAGGCAAAGCCCATCTCAGCTGGCTTGTAGGCGTGCCTCCGTGCTCAGAAGCAGTCCCGTGGCAGGCAGGATACAGGGGGATGTATTCTGGGCATGCAGCATGCTGCTTCCCATGCCCAGGACAAACTGCGAGCCGGTGCCTCGCTTGCGCTTCTATCTGCCGAGACTTGGAGCTGGCCAGCGCGCACCTTCCCGCTGTGTGTGCTGCTGTCCGCAAACAGCCTCCAAACAAAGCAGGGCGCTAAGGCATGAGAAGTAAGCGCCCCAGGAGGGAATCTGCCTGCGAGGGAAGCTGTGCAGCACATCCCTTGTTCCGCTCGCCACTTCCCTGACTCTTAGGCAAAGCCCAGCTCAGCTGGCTTGTAGGCGTGCCTCCGTGCTCAGAAGCAGTCCCGTGGCAGGCAGGATACAGCGGGATGTGCTCTGGGCATGCAGCATGCTGCTTCCCATGCCCGGGACAAACTGCGAGCAGGTGCCTCGCTTGCGCTTCTATCTGCCGAGACTTGGAGCCGATCAGAGCGCACCTTCCCGCTGTGTGTGCTGCTGTCCGCAAACAGCCTCCAAACAAAGCAGGGCGCTAAGGCATGAGAAGTTAGCGCCCCAGGAGGGAATCTGCCTGCGAGGGAAGCTGTGCAGCACATCCCTTGTTCCGCTCGCCACTTCCCTGACTCTTAGGCAAAGCCCATCTCAGCTGGCTTGTAGGCGTGCCTCCGTGCTCAGAAGCAGTCCCGTGGCAGGCAGGATACAGGGGGATGTGTTCTGGGCATGCAGCATGCTGCTTCCCATGCCCGCGACAAACTGCGAGCAGGTGCCTCGCTTGCGCTTCTATCTGCCGAGACTTGGAGCCGATCAGAGCGCACCTTGCCGCTGTGTGTGCTGCTGTCCGCAAACAGCCTCCAAACAAAGCAGGGCGCTAAGGCAGGAGAAGTAAGCGCCCCAGGAGGGAATCTGCCTGCGAGGGAAGCTGTGCAGCACATCCCTTGTTCCGCTCGCCACTTCCCTGACTCTTAGGCAAAGCCCAGCTCAGCTGGCTTGTAGGCGTGCCTCCGTGCTCAGAAGCAGTCCCGTGGCAGGCAGGATACAGGGGGATGTATTCTGGGCATGCAGCATGCTGCTTCCCATGCCCAGGACAAACTGCGAGCCGGTGCCTCGCTTGCGCTTCTATCTGCCGAGACTTGGAGCTGGCCAGCGCGCACCTTCCCGCTGTGTGTGCTGCTGTCCGCAAACAGCCTCCAAACAAAGCAGGGCGCTAAGGCATGTGAAGTAAGCGTCCCAGGAGGGAATCTGCCTGCGAGGGAAGCTGTGCAGCACATCCCTTGTTCCGCTCGCCACTTCCCTGACTCTTAGGCAAAGCCCATCTCAGCTGGCTTGTAGGCGTGCCTCCGTGCTCAGAAGCAGTCCCGTGGCAGGCAGGATACAGGGGGATGTATTCTGGGCATGCAGCATGCTGCTTCCCATGCCCAGGACAAACTGCGAGCCGGTGCCTCGCTTGCGCTTCTATCTGCCGAGACTTGGAGCTGGCCAGCGCGCACCTTCCCGCTGTGTGTGCTGCTGTCCGCAAACAGCCTCCAAACAAAGCAGGGCGCTAAGGCATGAGAAGTAAGCGCCCCAGGAGGGAATCTGCCTGCGAGGGAAGCTGTGCAGCACATCCCTTGTTCCGCTCGCCACTTCCCTGACTCTTAGGCAAAGCCCAGCTCAGCTGGCTTGTAGGCGTGCCTCCGTGCTCAGAAGCAGTCCCGTGGCAGGCAGGATACAGCGGGATGTGCTCTGGGCATGCAGCATGCTGCTTCCCATGCCCGGGACAAACTGCGAGCAGGTGCCTCGCTTGCGCTTCTATCTGCCGAGACTTGGAGCCGATCAGAGCGCACCTTCCCGCTGTGTGTGCTGCTGTCCGCAAACAGCCTCCAAACAAAGCAGGGCGCTAAGGCATGAGAAGTTAGCGCCCCAGGAGGGAATCTGCCTGCGAGGGAAGCTGTGCAGCACATCCCTTGTTCCGCTCGCCACTTCCCTGACTCTTAGGCAAAGCCCATCTCAGCTGGCTTGTAGGCGTGCCTCCGTGCTCAGAAGCAGTCCCGTGGCAGGCAGGATACAGGGGGATGTATTCTGGGCATGCAGCATGCTGCTTCCCATGCCCGGGACAAACTGCGAGCAGGTGCCTCGCTTGCGCTTCTATCTGCCGAGACTTGGAGCCGATCAGAGCGCACCTTCCCGCTGTGTGTGCTGCTGTCCGCAAACAGCCTCCAAACAAAGCAGGGCGCTAAGGCATGAGAAGTAAGCGTCCCAGGAGGGAATCTGCCTGCGAGGGAAGCTGTGCAGCACATCCCTTGTTCCGCTCGCCACTTCCCTGACTCTTAGGCAAAGCCCATCTCAGCTGGCTTGTAGGCGTGCCTCCGTGCTCAGAAGCAGTCCCGTGGCAGGCAGGATACAGGGGGATGTGTTCTGGGCATGCAGCATGCTGCTTCCCATGCCCGGGACAAACTGCGAGCAGGTGCCTCGCTTGCGCTTCTATCTGCCGAGACTTGGAGCCGATCAGAGCGCACCTTCCCGCTGTGTGTGCTGCTGTCCGCAAACAGCCTCCAAACAAAGCAGGGCGCTAAGGCATGAGAAGTAAGCGTCCCAGGAGGGAATCTGCCTGCGAGGGAAGCTGTGCAGCACATCCCTTGTTCCGCTCGCCACTTCCCTGACTCTAAGGCAAAGCCCAGCTCAGCTGGCTTGTAGGCGTGCCTCCGTGCTCAGAAGCAGTCCCGTGGCAGGCAGGATACAGGGGGATGTATTCTGGGCATGCAGCATGCTGCTTCCCATGCCCGGGACAAACTGCGAGCAGGTGCCTCGCTTGCGCTTCTATCTGCCGAGACTTGGAGCCGATCAGAGCGCACCTTGCCGCTGTGTGTGCTGCTGTCCGCAAACAGCCTCCAAACAAAGCAGGGCGCTAAGGCAGGAGAAGTAAGCGCCCCAGGAGGGAATCTGCCTGCGAGGGAAGCTGTGCAGCACATCCCTTGTTCCGCTCGCCACTTCCCTGACTCTTAGGCAAAGCCCAGCTCAGCTGGCTTGTAGGCGTGCCTCCGTGCTCAGAAGCAGTCCCGTGGCAGGCAGGATACAGGGGGATGTATTCTGGGCATGCAGCATGCTGCTTCCCATGCCCGGGACAAACTGCGAGCCGGTGCCTCGCTTGCGCTTCTATCTGCCGAGACTTGGAGCCGATCAGAGCGCACCTTCCCGCTGTGTGTGCTGCTGTCCACAAACAGCCTCCAAACAAAGCAGGGCGCTAAGGCATGAGAAGTAAGCTCCCCAGGAGGGAATCTGCCTGCGAGGGAAGCTGTGCAGCACATCCCTTGTTCCGCTCGCCACTTCCCTGACTCTTAGGCAAAGCCCATCTCAGCTGGCTTGTAGGCGTGCCTCCGTGCTCAGAAGCAGTCCCATGGCAGGCAGGATACAGGGGGATGTGTTCTGGGCATGCAGCATGCTGCTTCCCATGCCCGGGACAAACTGCGAGCCGGTGCCTCGCTTGCGCTTCTATCTGCCGAGACTTGGAGCTGGCCAGCGCGCACCTTGCCGCTGTGTGTGCTGCTGTCCGCAAACAGCCTCCAAACAAAGCAGGGCGCTAAGGCATGAGAAGTAAGCGCCCCAGGAGGGAATCTGCCTGCGAGGGAAGCTGTGCAGCACATCCCTTGTTCCGCTCGCCACTTCCCTGACTCTTAGGCAAAGCCCAGCTCAGCTGGCTTGTAGGCGTGCCTCCATGCTCAGAAGCAGTCCCGTGGCAGGCAGGATACAGGGGGATGTGTTCTGGGCACGCAGCATGCTGTTTCCCATGCCCGGGACAAACTGCGAGCCGGTGCCTCGCTTGCGCTTCTATCTGCCGAGACTTGGAGCCGATCAGAGCGCACCTTCCCGCTGTGTGTGCTGCTGTCCGCAAACAGCCTCCAAACAAAGCAGGGCGCTAAGGCATGAGAAGTAAGCGCCCCAGGAGGGAATCTGCCTGCGAGGGAAGCTGTGCAGCACATCCCTTGTTCCGCTCGCCACTTCCCTGACTCTTAGGCAAAGCCCATCTCAGCTGGCTTGTAGGCGTGCCTCCGTGCTCAGAAGCAGTCCCGTGGCAGGCAGGATACAGGGGGATGTGTTCTGGGCATGCAGCATGCTGCTTCCCATGCCCGGGACAAACTGCGAGCAGGTGCCTCGCTTGCGCTTCTATCTGCCGAGACTTGGAGCCGATCAGAGCGCACCTTCCCGCTGTGTGTGCTGCTGTCCGCAAACAGCCTCCAAACAAAGCAGGGCGCTAAGGCATGAGAAGTTAGCGCCCCAGGAGGGAATCTGCCTGCGAGGGAAGCTGTGCAGCACATCCCTTGTTCCGCTCGCCACTTCCCTGACTCTTAGGCAAAGCCCATCTCAGCTGGCTTGTAGGCGTGCCTCCGTGCTCAGAAGCAGTCCCGTGGCAGGCAGGATACAGGGGGATGTATTCTGGGCACGCAGCATGCTGCTTCCCATGCCCGGGACAAACTGCGAGCAGGTGCCTCGCTTGCGCTTCTATCTGCCGAGACTTGGAGCTGGCCAGCGCGCACCTTGCCGCTGTGTGTGCTGCTGTCCGCAAACAGCCTCCAAACAAAGCAGGGCGCTAAGGCATGAGAAGTAAGCGCCCCAGGAGGGAATCTGCCTGCGAGGGAAGCTGTGCAGCACATCCCTTGTTCCGCTCGCCACTTCCCTGACTCTTAGGCAAAGCCCATCTCAGCTGGCTTGTAGGCGTGCCTCCGTGCTCAGAAGCAGTCCCGTGGCAGGCAGGATACAGGGGGATGTGTTCTGGGCATGCAGCATGCTGCTTCCCATGCCCGCGACAAACTGCGAGCAGGTGCCTCGCTTGCGCTTCTATCTGCCGAGACTTGGAGCCGATCAGAGCGCACCTTGCCGCTGTGTGTGCTGCTGTCCGCAAACAGCCTCCAAACAAAGCAGGGCGCTAAGGCATGAGAAGTAAGCGCCCCAGGAGGGAATCTGCCTGCGAGGGAAGCTGTGCAGCACATCCCTTGTTCCGCTCGCCACTTCCCTGACTCTTAGGCAAAGCCCAGCTCAGCTGGCTTGTAGGCGTGCCTCCGTGCTCAGAAGCAGTCCCGTGGCAGGCAGGATACAGGGGGATGTATTCTGGGCATGCAGCATGCTGCTTCCCATGCCCAGGACAAACTGCGAGCAGGTGCCTCGCTTGCGCTTCTATCTGCCGAGACTTGGAGCTGGCCAGCGCGCACCTTGCCGCTGTGTGTGCTGCTGTCCGCAAACAGCCTCCAAACAAAGCAGGGCGCTAAGGCATGTGAAGTAAGCGTCCCAGGAGGGAATCTGCCTGCGAGGGAAGCTGTGCAGCACATCCCTTGTTCCGCTCGCCACTTCCCTGACTCTTAGGCAAAGCCCATCTCAGCTGGCTTGTAGGCGTGCCTCCGTGCTCAGAAGCAGTCCCGTGGCAGGCAGGATACAGGGGGATGTATTCTGGGCATGCAGCATGCTGCTTCCCATGCCCAGGACAAACTGCGAGCCGGTGCCTCGCTTGCGCTTCTATCTGCCGAGACTTGGAGCTGGCCAGCGCGCACCTTGCCGCTGTGTGTGCTGCTGTCCGCAAACAGCCTCCAAACAAAGCAGGGCGCTAAGGCATGAGAAGTAAGCGCCCCAGGAGGGAATCTGCCTGCGAGGGAAGCTGTGCAGCACATCCCTTGTTCCGCTCGCCACTTCCCTGACTCTTAGGCAAAGCCCATCTCAGCTGGCTTGTAGGCGTGCCTCCGTGCTCAGAAGCAGTCCCGTGGCAGGCAGGATACAGGGGGATGTATTCTGGGCATGCAGCATGCTGCTTCCCATGCCCGGGACAAACTGCGAGCCGGTGCCTCGCTTGCGCTTCTATCTGCCGAGACTTGGAGCCGATCAGAGCGCACCTTCCCGCTGTGTGTGCTGCTGTCCGCAAACAGCCTCCAAACAAAGCAGGGCGCTAAGGCATGAGAAGTAAGCGCCCCAGGAGGGAATCTGCCTGCGAGGGAAGCTGTGCAGCACATCCCTTGTTCCGCTCGCCACTTCCCTGACTCTTAGGCAAAGCCCATCTCAGCTGGCTTGTAGGCGTGCCTCCGTGCTCAGAAGCAGTCCCGTGGCAGGCAGGATACAGGGGGATGTGTTCTGGGCACGCAGCATGCTGCTTCCCATGCCCGGGACAAACTGCGAGCCGGTGCCTCGCTTGCGCTTCTATCTGCCGAGACTTGGAGCCGATCAGAGCGCACCTTCCCGCTGTGTGTGCTGCTGTCCGCAAACAGCCTCCAAACAAAGCAGGGCGCTAAGGCATGAGAAGTAAGCGCCCCAGGAGGGAATCTGCCTGCGAGGGAAGCTGTGCAGCACATCCCTTGTTCCGCTCGCCACTTCCCTGACTCTTAGGCAAAGCCCATCTCAGCTGGCTTGTAGGCGTGCCTCCGTGCTCAGAAGCAGTCCCGTGGCAGGCAGGATACAGGGGGATGTGTTCTGGGCATGCAGCATGCTGCTTCCCATGCCCGGGACAAACTGCGAGCAGGTGCCTCGCTTGCGCTTCTATCTGCCGAGACTTGGAGCCGATCAGAGCGCACCTTCCCGCTGTGTGTGCTGCTGTCCGCAAACAGCCTCCAAACAAAGCAGGGCGCTAAGGCATGAGAAGTAAGCTCCCCAGGAGGGAATCTGCCTGCGAGGGAAGCTGTGCAGCACATCCCTTGTTCCGCTCGCCACTTCCCTGACTCTTAGGCAAAGCCCAGCTCAGCTGGCTTGTAGGCGTGCCTCCGTGCTCAGAAGCAGTCCCGTGGCAGGCAGGATACAGCGGGATGTATTCTGGGCACGCAGCATGCTGCTTCCCATGCCCGGGACAAACTGCGAGCAGGTGCCTCGCTTGCGCTTCTATCTGCCGAGACTTGGAGCTGGCCAGCGCGCACCTTGCCGCTGTGTGTGCTGCTGTCCGCAAACAGCCTCCAAACAAAGCAGGGCGCTAAGGCAGGAGAAGTAAGCGCCCCAGGAGGGAATCTGCCTGCGAGGGAAGCTGTGCAGCACATCCCTTGTTCCGCTCGCCACTTCCCTGACTCTTAGGCAAAGCCCATCTCAGCTGGCTTGTAGGCGTGCCTCCGTGCTCAGAAGCAGTCCCATGGCAGGCAGGATACAGGGGGATGTGTTCTGGGCATGCAGCATGCTGCTTCCCATGCCCGGGACAAACTGCGAGCAGGTGCCTCGCTTGCGCTTCTATCTGCCGAGACTTGGAGATGGCCAGCGCGCACCTTGCCGCTGTGTGTGCTGCTGTCCGCAAACAGCCTCCAAACAAAGCAGGGCGCTAAGGCATGAGAAGTAAGCGCCCCAGGAGGGAATCTGCCTGCGAGGGAAGCTGTGCAGCACATCCCTTGTTCCGCTCGCCACTTCCCTGACTCTTAGGCAAAGCCCAGCTCAGCTGGCTTGTAGGCGTGCCTCCATGCTCAGAAGCAGTCCCGTGGCAGGCAGGATACAGGGGGATGTGTTCTGGGCACGCAGCATGCTGCTTCCCATGCCCGGGACAAACTGCGAGCCGGTGCCTCGCTTGCGCTTCTATCTGCCGAGACTTGGAGCCGATCAGAGCGCACCTTCCCGCTGTGTGTGCTGCTGTCCGCAAACAGCCTCCAAACAAAGCAGGGCGCTAAGGCATGAGAAGTAAGCGCCCCAGGAGGGAATCTGCCTGCGAGGGAAGCTGTGCAGCACATCCCTTGTTCCGCTCGCCACTTCCCTGACTCTTAGGCAAAGCCCATCTCAGCTGACTTGTAGGCGTGCCTCCGTGCTCAGAAGCAGTCCCGTGGCAGGCAGGATACAGGGGGATGTATTCTGGGCATGCAGCATGCTGCTTCCCATGCCCGGGACAAACTGCGAGCAGGTGCCTCGCTTGCGCTTCTATCTGCCGAGACTTGGAGCTGGCCAGCGCGCACCTTGCCGCTGTGTGTGCTGCTGTCCGCAAACAGCCTCCAAACAAAGCAGGGCGCTAAGGCATGAGAAGTAAGCGCCCCAGGAGGGAATCTGCCTGCGAGGGAAGCTGTGCAGCACATCCCTTGTTCCGCTCGCCACTTCCCTGACTCTTAGGCAAAGCCCATCTCAGCTGGCTTGTAGGCGTGCCTCCGTGCTCAGAAGCAGTCCCGTGGCAGGCAGGATACAGGGGGATGTATTCTGGGCATGCAGCATGCTGCTTCCCATGCCCGGGACAAACTGCGAGCAGGTGCCTCGCTTGCGCTTCTATCTGCCGAGACTTGGAGCTGGCCAGCGCGCACCTTGCCGCTGTGTGTGCTGCTGTCCGCAAACAGCCTCCAAACAAAGCAGGGCGCTAAGGCATGAGAAGTAAGCGCCCCAGGAGGGAATCTGCCTGCGAGGGAAGCTGTGCAGCACATCCCTTGTTCCGCTCGCCACTTCCCTGACTCTTAGGCAAAGCCCATCTCAGCTGGCTTGTAGGCGTGCCTCCGTGCTCAGAAGCAGTCCCGTGGCAGGCAGGATACAGGGGGATGTGTTCTGGGCATGCAGCATGCTGCTTCCCATGCCCGCGACAAACTGCGAGCAGGTGCCTCGCTTGCGCTTCTATCTGCCGAGACTTGGAGCCGATCAGAGCGCACCTTGCCGCTGTGTGTGCTGCTGTCCGCAAACAGCCTCCAAACAAAGCAGGGCGCTAAGGCAGGAGAAGTAAGCGCCCCAGGAGGGAATCTGCCTGCGAGGGAAGCTGTGCAGCACATCCCTTGTTCCGCTCGCCACTTCCCTGACTCTTAGGCAAAGCCCAGCTCAGCTGGCTTGTAGGCGTGCCTCCGTGCTCAGAAGCAGTCCCGTGGCAGGCAGGATACAGGGGGATGTATTCTGGGCATGCAGCATGCTGCTTCCCATGCCCAGGACAAACTGCGAGCCGGTGCCTCGCTTGCGCTTCTATCTGCCGAGACTTGGAGCTGGCCAGCGCGCACCTTGCCGCTGTGTGTGCTGCTGTCCGCAAACAGCCTCCAAACAAAGCAGGGCGCTAAGGCATGTGAAGTAAGCGTCCCAGGAGGGAATCTGCCTGCGAGGGAAGCTGTGCAGCACATCCCTTGTTCCGCTCGCCACTTCCCTGACTCTTAGGCAAAGCCCATCTCAGCTGGCTTGTAGGCGTGCCTCCGTGCTCAGAAGCAGTCCCGTGGCAGGCAGCATACAGGGGGATGTATTCTGGGCATGCAGCATGCTGCTTCCCATGCCCAGGACAAACTGCGAGCCGGTGCCTCGCTTGCGCTTCTATCTGCCGAGACTTGGAGCTGGCCAGCGCGCACCTTCCCGCTGTGTGTGCTGCTGTCCGCAAACAGCCTCCAAACAAAGCAGGGCGCTAAGGCATGAGAAGTAAGCGCCCCAGGAGGGAATCTGCCTGCGAGGGAAGCTGTGCAGCACATCCCTTGTTCCGCTCGCCACTTCCCTGACTCTTAGGCAAAGCCCAGCTCAGCTGGCTTGTAGGCGTGCCTCCGTGCTCAGAAGCAGTCCCGTGGCAGGCAGGATACAGCGGGATGTGCTCTGGGCATGCAGCATGCTGCTTCCCATGCCCGGGACAAACTGCGAGCAGGTGCCTCGCTTGCGCTTCTATCTGCCGAGACTTGGAGCCGATCAGAGCGCACCTTCCCGCTGTGTGTGCTGCTGTCCGCAAACAGCCTCCAAACAAAGCAGGGCGCTAAGGCATGAGAAGTTAGCGCCCCAGGAGGGAATCTGCCTGCGAGGGAAGCTGTGCAGCACATCCCTTGTTCCGCTCGCCACTTCCCTGACTCTTAGGCAAAGCCCATCTCAGCTGGCTTGTAGGCGTGCCTCCGTGCTCAGAAGCAGTCCCGTGGCAGGCAGGATACAGGGGGATGTATTCTGGGCATGCAGCATGCTGCTTCCCATGCCCGGGACAAACTGCGAGCAGGTGCCTCGCTTGCGCTTCTATCTGCCGAGACTTGGAGCCGATCAGAGCGCACCTTCCCGCTGTGTGTGCTGCTGTCCGCAAACAGCCTCCAAACAAAGCAGGGCGCTAAGGCATGAGAAGTAAGCGCCCCAGGAGGGAATCTGCCTGCGAGGGAAGCTGTGCAGCACATCCCTTGTTCCGCTCGCCACTTCCCTGACTCTTAGGCAAAGCCCAGCTCAGCTGGCTTGTAGGCGTGCCTCCGTGCTCAGAAGCAGTCCCGTGGCAGGCAGGATACAGCGGGATGTGCTCTGGGCATGCAGCATGCTGCTTCCCATGCCCGGGACAAACTGCGAGCAGGTGCCTCGCTTGCGCTTCTATCTGCCGAGACTTGGAGCCGATCAGAGCGCACCTTCCCGCTGTGTGTGCTGCTGTCCGCAAACAGCCTCCAAACAAAGCAGGGCGCTAAGGCATGAGAAGTTAGCGCCCCAGGAGGGAATCTGCCTGCGAGGGAAGCTGTGCAGCACATCCCTTGTTCCGCTCGCCACTTCCCTGACTCTTAGGCAAAGCCCATCTCAGCTGGCTTGTAGGCGTGCCTCCGTGCTCAGAAGCAGTCCCGTGGCAGGCAGGATACAGGGGGATGTATTCTGGGCATGCAGCATGCTGCTTCCCATGCCCAGGACAAACTGCGAGCAGGTGCCTCGCTTGCGCTTCTATCTGCCGAGACTTGGAGCCGATCAGAGCGCACCTTCCCGCTGTGTGTGCTGCTGTCCGCAAACAGCCTCCAAACAAAGCAGGGCGCTAAGGCATGAGAAGTAAGCGCCCCAGGAGGGAATCTGCCTGCGAGGGAAGCTGTGCAGCACATCCCTTGTTCCGCTCGCCACTTCCCTGACTCTTAGGCAAAGCCCATCTCAGCTGGCTTGTAGGCGTGCCTCCGTGCTCAGAAGCAGTCCCGTGGCAGGCAGGATACAGGGGGATGTATTCTGGGCATGCAGCATGCTGCTTCCCATGCCCGGGACAAACTGCGAGCAGGTGCCTCGCTTGCGCTTCTATCTGCCGAGACTTGGAGCCGATCAGAGCGCACCTTCCCGCTGTGTGTGCTGCTGTCCGCAAACAGCCTCCAAACAAAGCAGGGCGCTAAGGCATGAGAAGTAAGCGCCCCAGGAGGGAATCTGCCTGCGAGGGAAGCTGTGCAGCACATCCCTTGTTCCGCTCGCCACTTCCCTGACTCTTAGGCAAAGCCCATCTCAGCTGGCTTGTAGGCGTGCCTCCGTGCTCAGAAGCAGTCCCGTGGCAGGCAGGATACAGGGGGATGTGTTCTGGGCACGCAGCATGCTGCTTCCCATGCCCGGGACAAACTGCGAGCCGGTGCCTCGCTTGCGCTTCTATCTGCCGAGACTTGGAGCCGATCAGAGCGCACCTTGCCGCTGTGTGTGCTGCTGTCCGCAAACAGCCTCCAAACAAAGCAGGGCGCTAAGGCATGAGAAGTAAGCGTCCCAGGAGGGAATCTGCCTGCGAGGGAAGCTGTGCAGCACATCCCTTGTTCCGCTCGCCACTTCCCTGACTCTTAGGCAAAGCCCATCTCAGCTGGCTTGTAGGCGTGCCTCCGTGCTCAGAAGCAGTCCCGTGGCAGGCAGGATACAGGGGGATGTGTTCTGGGCATGCAGCATGCTGCTTCCCATGCCCGGGACAAACTGCGAGCAGGTGCCTCGCTTGCGCTTCTATCTGCCGAGACTTGGAGCCGATCAGAGCGCACCTTCCCGCTGTGTGTGCTGCTGTCCGCAAACAGCCTCCAAACAAAGCAGGGCGCTAAGGCATGAGAAGTAAGCGTCCCAGGAGGGAATCTGCCTGCGAGGGAAGCTGTGCAGCACATCCCTTGTTCCGCTCGCCACTTCCCTGACTCTAAGGCAAAGCCCATCTCAGCTGGCTTGTAGGCGTGCCTCCGTGCTCAGAAGCAGTCCCGTGGCAGGCAGGATACAGGGGGATGTATTCTGGGCATGCAGCATGCTGCTTCCCATGCCCGGGACAAACTGCGAGCAGGTGCCTCGCTTGCGCTTCTATCTGCCGAGACTTGGAGCCGATCAGAGCGCACCTTGCCGCTGTGTGTGCTGCTGTCCGCAAACAGCCTCCAAACAAAGCAGGGCGCTAAGGCATGAGAAGTAAGCGCCCCAGGAGGGAATCTGCCTGCGAGGGAAGCTGTGCAGCACATCCCTTGTTCCGCTCGCCACTTCCCTGACTCTTAGGCAAAGCCCAGCTCAGCTGGCTTGTAGGCGTGCCTCCGTGCTCAGAAGCAGTCCCGTGGCAGGCAGGATACAGGGGGATGTGTTCTGGGCACGCAGCATGCTGCTTCCCATGCCCGGGACAAACTGCGAGCAGGTGCCTCGCTTGCGCTTCTATCTGCCGAGACTTGGAGCCGATCAGAGCGCACCTTGCCGCTGTGTGTGCTGCTGTCCGCAAACAGCCTCCAAACAAAGCAGGGCTCTAAGGCATGAGAAGTAAGCGCCCCAGGAGGGAATCTGACTGCGAGGGAAGCTGTGCAGCACATCCCTTGTTCCGCTCGCCACTTCCCTGACTCTTAGGCAAAGCCCAGCTCAGCTGGCTTGTAGGCGTGCCTCCGTGCTCAGAAGCAGTCCCGTGGCAGGCAGGATACAGGGGGATGTGTTCTGGGCACGCAGCATGCTGCTTCCCATGCCCGGGACAAACTGCGAGCCGGTGCCTCGCTTGCGCTTCTATCTGCCGAGACTTGGAGCCGATCAGAGCGCACCTTGCCGCTGTGTGTGCTGCTGTCCGCAAACAGCCTCCAAACAAAGCAGGGCGCTAAGGCATGAGAAGTAAGCGCCCCAGGAGGGAATCTGCCTGCGAGGGAAGCTGTGCAGCACATCCCTTGTTCCGCTCGCCACTTCCCTGACTCTTAGACAAAACACAGCTCAGCTGGCTTGTAGGCGTGCCTCCGTGCTCAGAAGCAGTCCCGTGGCAGGCAGGATACAGGGGGATGTGTTCTGGGCATGCAGCATGCTGCTTCCCATGCCCAGGACAAACTGCGAGCCGGTGACTCGCTTGCGCTTCTATCTGCCGAGACTTGGAGCTGGCCAGCGCGCACCTTCGCGCTGTGTGTGCTGCTGTCCGCAAACAGCCTCCAAACAAAGCAGGGCGCTAAGGCAGGAGAAGTAAGCGCCCCAGGAGGGAATCTGCCTGCGAGGGAAGCTGTGCAGCACATCCCTGGTTCCGCTCGCCACTTCCCTGACTCTTAGGCAAAGCCCATCTCAGCTGGCTTGTAGGCGTGCCTCCGTGCTCAGAAGCAGTCCCGTGGCAGGCAGGATACAGGGGGATGTATTCTGGGCATGCAGCATGCTGCTTCCCATGCCCGGGACAAACTGCGAGCCGGTGCCTCGCTTGCGCTTCTATCTGCCGAGACTTGGAGCCGATCAGAGCGCACCTTCCCGCTGTGTGTGCTGCTGTCCGCAAACAGCCTCCAAACAAAGCAGGGCGCTAAGGCATGAGAAGTAAGCGCCCCAGGAGGGAATCTGCCTGCGAGGGAAGCTGTGCAGCACATCGCTTGTTCCGCTCGCCACTTCCCTGACTCTTAGGCAAAGCCCAGCTCAGCTGGCTTGTAGGCGTGCCTCCGTGCTCAGAAGCAGTCCCGTGGCAGGCAGGATACAGGGGGATGTATTCTGGGCATGCAGCATGCTGCTTCCCATGCCCGGGACAAACTGCGAGCAGGTGCCTCAATTGGGCTTCTATCTGCCGAGACTTGGAGCTGGCCAGCGCGCACCTTCCCGCTGTGTGTGCTGCTGTCCGCAAACAGCCTCCAAACAAAGCAGGGCGCTAAGGCATGAGAAGTAAGCTCCCCAGGAGGGAATCTGCCTGCGAGGGAAGCTGTGCAGCACATCCCTTGTTCCGCTCGCCACTTCCCTGACTCTTAGGCAAAGCCCATCTCAGCTGGCTTGTAGGCGTGCCTCCGTGCTCAGAAGCAGTCCCGTGGCAGGCAGGATACAGGGGGATGTGTTCTGGGCATGCAGCATGCTGCTTCCCATGCCCGGGACAAACTGCGAGCCGGTGCCTCGCTTGCGCTTCTATCTGCCGAGATTGGAGCTGGCCAGCGCGCACCTTGCTGCTGTGTGTGCTGCTGTCTGCAAACAGCCTCCAAACAAAGCAGGGCGCTAAGGCATGAGAAGTAAGCGTCCCAGGAGGGAATCTGCCTGCGAGGGAAGCTGTGCAGCACATCCCTTGTTCCGCTCGCCACTTCCCTGACTCTTAGGCAAAGCCCATCTCAGCTGGCTTGTAGGCGTGCCTCCGTGCTCAGAAGCAGTCCCGTGGCAGGCAGGATACAGGGGGATGTATTCTGGGCATGCAGCATGCTGCTTCCCATGCCCGGGACAAACTGCGAGCCGGTGCCTCGCTTGCGCTTCTATCTGCCGAGACTTGGAGCTGGCCAGCGCGCACCTTGCCGCTGTGTGTGCTGCTGTCCGCAAACAGCCTCCAAACAAAGCAGGGCGCTAAGGCATGAGAAGTAAGCGCCCCAGGAGGGAATCTGCCTGCGAGGGAAGCTGTGCAGCACATCCCTTGTTCCGCTCGCCACTTCCCTGACTCTTAGGCAAAGCCCAGCTCAGCTGGCTTGTAGGCGTGCCTCTGTGCTCAGAAGCAGTCCCGTGGCAGGCAGGATACAGCGGGATGTGTTCTGGGCACGCAGCATGCTGCTTCCCATGCCCGGGACAAACTGCGAGCCGGTGCCTCGCTTGCGCTTCTATCTGCCGAGACTTGGAGATGGCCAGCGCGCACCTTGCCGCTATGTGTGCTGCTGTCCGCAAACAGCCTCCAAACAAAGCAGGGCGCTAAGGCATGAGAAGTAAGCGCCCCAGGAGGGAATCCGCCTGCGAGGGAAGCTGTGCAGCACATCCCTTGTTCCGCTCGCCACTTCCCTGACTCTTAGGCAAAGCCCATCTCAGCTGGCTTGTAGGCGTGCCTCCGTGCTCAGAAGCAGTCCCGTGGCAGGCAGGATACAGGGGGATGTGTTCTGGGCACGCAGCATGCTGCTTCCCATGCCCGGGACAAACTGCGAGCCGGTGCCTCGCTTGCGCTTCTATCTGCCGAGACTTGGAGCCGATCAGAGCGCACCTTCCCGCTGTGTGTGCTGCTGTCCGCAAACAGCCTCCAAACAAAGCAGGGCGCTAAGGCATGAGAAGTAAGCGTCCCAGGAGGGAATCTGCCTGCGAGGGAAGCTGTGCAGCACATCCCTTGTTCCACTCGCCACTTCCCTGACTCTTAGGCAAAGCCCATCTCAGCTGGCTTGTAGGCGTGCCTCCGTGCTCAGAAGCAGTCCCGTGGCAGGCAGGATACAGGGGGATGTATTCTGGGCATGCAGCATGCTGCTTCCCATGCCCGGGACAAACTGCGAGCAGGTGCCTCGCTTGCGCTTCTATCTGCCGAGACTTGGAGCTGGCCAGCGCGCACCTTGCCGCTGTGTGTGCTGCTGTCCGCAAACAGCCTCCAAACAAAGCAGGGCGCTAAGGCATGTGAAGTAAGCGCCCCAGGAGGGAATCTGCCTGCGAGGGAAGCTGTGCAGCACATCCCTTGTTCCGCTCGCCACTTCCCTGACTCTTAGGCAAAGCCCAGCTCAGCTGGCTTGTAGGCGTGCCTCCGTGCTCAGAAGCAGTCCCGTGGCAGGCAGGATACAGGGGGATGTGTTCTGGGCACGCAGCATGCTGCTTCCCATGCCCGGGACAAACTGCGAGCCGGTGCCTCGCTTGCGCTTCTATCTGCCGAGACTTGGAGCCGATCAGAGCGCACCTTGCCGCTGTGTGTGCTGCTGTCCGCAAACAGCCTCCAAACAAAGCAGGGCGCTAAGGCATGAGAAGTAAGCGTCCCAGGAGGGAATCTGCCTGCGAGGGAAGCTGTGCAGCACATCCCTTGTTCCGCTCGCCACTTCCCTGACTCTTAGGCAAAGCCCATCTCAGCTGGCTTGTAGGCGTGCCTCCGTGCTCAGAAGCAGTCCCGTGGCAGGCAGGATACAGGGGGATGTGTTCTGGGCATGCAGCATGCTGCTTCCCATGCCCGGGACAAACTGCGAGCAGGTGCCTCGCTTGCGCTTCTATCTGCCGAGACTTGGAGCCGATCAGAGCGCACCTTCCCGCTGTGTGTGCTGCTGTCCGCAAACAGCCTCCAAACAAAGCAGGGCGCTAAGGCATGAGAAGTAAGCGCCCCAGGAGGGAATCTGCCTGCGAGGGAAGCTGTGCAGCACATCCCTTGTTCCGCTCGCCACTTCCCTGACTCTTAGGCAAAGCCCATCTCAGCTGGCTTGTAGGCGTGCCTCCGTGCTCAGAAGCAGTCCCGTGGCAGGCAGGATACAGGGGGATGTATTCTGGGCATGCAGCATGCTGCTTCCCATGCCCGGGACAAACTGCGAGCAGGTGCCTCGCTTGCGCTTCTATCTGCCGAGACTTGGAGCCGATCAGAGCGCACCTTGCCGCTGTGTGTGCTGCTGTCCGCAAAGAGCGTCCAAACAAAGCAGGGCGCTAAGCCATGAGAAGTAAGCGCCCCAGGAGGGAATCTGCCTGCGAGGGAAGCTGTGCAGCACATCCCTTGTTCCGCTCGCCACTTCCCTGACTCTTAGGCAAAGCCCAGCTCAGCTGGCTTGTAGGCGTGCCTCCGTGCTCAGAAGCAGTCCCGTGGCAGGCAGGATACAGGGGGATGTGTTCTGGGCACGCAGCATGCTGCTTCCCATGCCCGGGACAAACTGCGAGCCGGTGCCTCGCTTGCGCTTCTATCTGCCGAGACTTGGAGCCGATCAGAGCGCACCTTGCCGCTGTGTGTGCTGCTGTCCGCAAACAGCCTCCAAACAAAGCAGGGCGCTAAGGCATGAGAAGTAAGCGCCCCAGGAGGGAATCTGACTGCGAGGGAAGCTGTGCAGCACATCCCTTGTTCCGCTCGCCACTTCCCTGACTCTTAGGCAAAGCCCAGCTCAGCTGGCTTGTAGGCGTGCCTCCGTGCTCAGAAGCAGTCCCGTGGCAGGCAGGATACAGGGGGATGTGTTCTGGGCACGCAGCATGCTGCTTCCCATGCCCGGGACAAACTGCGAGCCGGTGCCTCGCTTGCGCTTCTATCTGCCGAGACTTGGAGCCGATCAGAGCGCACCTTGCCGCTGTGTGTGCTGCTGTCCGCAAACAGCCTCCAAACAAAGCAGGGCGCTAAGGCATGAGAAGTAAGCGCCCCAGGAGGGAATCTGCCTGCGAGGGAAGCTGTGCAGCACATCCCTTGTTCCGCTCGCCACTTCCCTGACTCTTAGACAAAACACAGCTCAGCTGGCTTGTAGGCGTGCCTCCGTGCTCAGAAGCAGTCCCGTGGCAGGCAGCATACAGGGGGATGTGTTCTGGGCACGCAGCATGCTGCTTCCCATGCCCGGGACAAACTGCGAGCCGGTGCCTCGCTTGCGCTTCTATCTGCCGAGACTTGGAGCCGATCAGAGCGCACCTTCCCGCTGTGTGTGCTGCTGTCCGCAAACAGCCTCCAAACAAAGCAGGGCGCTAAGGCATGAGAAGTAAGCGCCCCAGGAGGGAATCTGCCTGCGAGGGAAGCTGTGCAGCACATCCCTTGTTCCGCTCGCCACTTCCCTGACTCTTAGACAAAACACAGCTCAGCTGGCTTGTAGGCGTGCCTCCGTGCTCAGAAGCAGTCCCGTGGCAGGCAGGATACAGGGGGATGTGTTCTGGGCACGCAGCATGCTGCTTCCCATGCCCGGGACAAACTGCGAGCCGGTGCCTCGCTTGCGCTTCTATCTGCCGAGACTTGGAGCCGATCAGAGCGCACCTTGCCGCTGTGTGTGCTGCTGTCCGCAAACAGCCTCCAAACAAAGCAGGGCGCTAAGGCATGAGAAGTAAGCTCCCCAGGAGGGAATCTGCCTGCGAGGGAAGCTGTGCAGCACATCCCTTGTTCCGCTCGCCACTTCCCTGACTCTTAGGCAAAGCCCATCTCAGCTGGCTTGTAGGCGTGCCTCCGTGCTCAGAAGCAGTCCCGTGGCAGGCAGGATACAGGGGGATGTGTTCTGGGCATGCAGCATGCTGCTTCCCATGCCCGGGACAAACTGCGAGCCGGTGCCTCGCTTGCGCTTCTATCTGCCGAGATTGGAGCTGGCCAGCGCGCACCTTGCTGCTGTGTGTGCTGCTGTCTGCAAACAGCCTCCAAACAAAGCAGGGCGCTAAGGCATGAGAAGTAAGCGTCCCAGGAGGGAATCTGCCTGCGAGGGAAGCTGTGCAGCACATCCCTTGTTCCGCTCGCCACTTCCCTGACTCTTAGGCAAAGCCCATCTCAGCTGGCTTGTAGGCGTGCCTCCGTGCTCAGAAGCAGTCCCGTGGCAGGCAGGATACAGGGGGATGTATTCTGGGCATGCAGCATGCTGCTTCCCATGCCCGGGACAAACTGCGAGCCGGTGCCTCGCTTGCGCTTCTATCTGCCGAGACTTGGAGCTGGCCAGCGCGCACCTTGCCGCTGTGTGTGCTGCTGTCCGCAAACAGCCTCCAAACAAAGCAGGGCGCTAAGGCATGAGAAGTAAGCGCCCCAGGAGGGAATCTGCCTGCGAGGGAAGCTGTGCAGCACATCCCTTGTTCCGCTCGCCACTTCCCTGACTCTTAGGCAAAGCCCAGCTCAGCTGGCTTGTAGGCGTGCCTCTGTGCTCAGAAGCAGTCCCGTGGCAGGCAGGATACAGCGGGATGTGTTCTGGGCACGCAGCATGCTGCTTCCCATGCCCGGGACAAACTGCGAGCCGGTGCCTCGCTTGCGCTTCTATCTGCCGAGACTTGGAGATGGCCAGCGCGCACCTTGCCGCTATGTGTGCTGCTGTCCGCAAACAGCCTCCAAACAAAGCAGGGCGCTAAGGCATGAGAAGTAAGCGCCCCAGGAGGGAATCCGCCTGCGAGGGAAGCTGTGCAGCACATCCCTTGTTCCGCTCGCCACTTCCCTGACTCTTAGGCAAAGCCCATCTCAGCTGGCTTGTAGGCGTGCCTCCGTGCTCAGAAGCAGTCCCGTGGCAGGCAGGATACAGGGGGATGTGTTCTGGGCACGCAGCATGCTGCTTCCCATGCCCGGGACAAACTGCGAGCCGGTGCCTCGCTTGCGCTTCTATCTGCCGAGACTTGGAGCCGATCAGAGCGCACCTTGCCGCTGTGTGTGCTGCTGTCCGCAAACAGCCTCCAAACAAAGCAGGGCGCTAAGGCATGAGAAGTAAGCGTCCCAGGAGGGAATCTGCCTGCGAGGGAAGCTGTGCAGCACATCCCTTGTTCCACTCGCCACTTCCCTGACTCTTAGGCAAAGCCCATCTCAGCTGGCTTGTAGGCGTGCCTCCGTGCTCAGAAGCAGTCCCGTGGCAGGCAGGATACAGGGGGATGTATTCTGGGCATGCAGCATGCTGCTTCCCATGCCCGGGACAAACTGCGAGCAGGTGCCTCGCTTGCGCTTCTATCTGCCGAGACTTGGAGCTGGCCAGCGCGCACCTTGCCGCTGTGTGTGCTGCTGTCCGCAAACAGCCTCCAAACAAAGCAGGGCGCTAAGGCATGAGAAGTAAGCGCCCCAGGAGGGAATCTGCCTGCGAGGGAAGCTGTGCAGCACATCCCTTGTTCCGCTCGCCACTTCCCTGACTCTTAGGCAAAGCCCAGCTCAGCTGGCTTGTAGGCGTGCCTCCGTGCTCAGAAGCAGTCCCGTGGCAGGCAGGATACAGGGGGATGTGTTCTGGGCACGCAGCATGCTGCTTCCCATGCCCGGGACAAACTGCGAGCCGGTGCCTCGCTTGCGCTTCTATCTGCCGAGACTTGGAGCCGATCAGAGCGCACCTTGCCGCTGTGTGTGCTGCTGTCCGCAAACAGCCTCCAAACAAAGCAGGGCGCTAAGGCATGAGAAGTAAGCGCCCCAGGAGGGAATCTGACTGCGAGGGAAGCTGTGCAGCACATCCCTTGTTCCGCTCGCCACTTCCCTGACTCTTAGGCAAAGCCCAGCTCAGCTGGCTTGTAGGCGTGCCTCCGTGCTCAGAAGCAGTCCCGTGGCAGGCAGGATACAGGGGGATGTGTTCTGGGCACGCAGCATGCTGCTTCCCATGCCCGGGACAAACTGCGAGCCGGTGCCTCGCTTGCGCTTCTATCTGCCGAGACTTGGAGCCGATCAGAGCGCACCTTGCTGCTGTGTGTGCTGCTGTCCGCAAACAGCCTCCAAACAAAGCAGGGCGCTAAGGCATGAGAAGTAAGCGCCCCAGGAGGGAATCTGCCTGCGAGGGAAGCTGTGCAGCACATCCCTTGTTCCGCTCGCCACTTCCCTGACTCTTAGGCAAAGCCCATCTCAGCTGGCTTGTAGGCGTGCCTCCGTGCTCAGAAGCAGTCCCGTGGCAGGCAGGATACAGGGGGATGTGTTCTGGGCACGCAGCATGCTGCTTCCCATGCCCGGGACAAACTGCGAGCCGGTGCCTCGCTTGCGCTTCTATCTGCCGAGACTTGGAGCCGATCAGAGCGCACCTTGCCGCTGTGTGTGCTGCTGTCCGCAAACAGCCTCCAAACAAAGCAGGGCGCTAAGGCATGAGAAGTAAGCGCCCCAGGAGGGAATCTGCCTGCGAGGGAAGCTGTGCAGCACATCCCTTGTTCCGCTCGCCACTTCCCTGACTCTAAGGCAAAGCCCAGCTCAGCTGGCTTGTAGGCGTGCCTCCGTGCTCAGAAGCAGTCCCGTGGCAGGCAGGATACAGGGGGATGTATTCTGGGCATGCAGCATGCTGCTTCCCATGCCCGGGACAAACTGCGAGCAGGTGCCTCGCTTGCGCTTCTATCTGCCGAGACTTGGAGCCGATCAGAGCGCACCTTGCCGCTGTGTGTGCTGCTGTCCGCAAACAGCCTCCAAACAAAGCAGGGCGCTAAGGCATGAGAAGTAAGCGTCCCAGGAGGGAATCTGCCTGCGAGGGAAGCTGTGCAGCACATCCCTTGTTCCGCTCGCCACTTCCCTGACTCTTAGGCAAAGCCCAGCTCAGCTGGCTTGTAGGCGTGCCTCCGTGCTCAGAAGCAGTCCCGTGGCAGGCAGCATACAGGGGGATGTATTCTGGGCATGCAGCATGCTGCTTCCCATGCCCAGGACAAACTGCGAGCCGGTGACTCGCTTGCGCTTCTATCTGCCGAGACTTGGAGCTGGCCAGCGCGCACCTTCGCGCTGTGTGTGCTGCTGTCCGCAAACAGCCTCCAAACAAAGCAGGGCGCTAAGGCAGGAGAAGTAAGCGCCCCAGGAGGGAATCTGCCTGCGAGGGAAGCTGTGCAGCACATCGCTTGTTCCGCTCGCCACTTCCCTGACTCTTAGGCAAAGCCCAGCTCAGCTGGCTTGTAGGCGTGCCTCCGTGCTCAGAAGCAGTCCCGTGGCAGGCAGGATACAGCGGGATGTATTCTGGGCATGCAGCATGCTGCTTCCCATGCCCGGGACAAACTGCGAGCAGGTGCCTCAATTGGGCTTCTATCTGCCGAGACTTGGAGCTGGCCAGCGCGCACCTTCCCGCTGTGTGTGCTGCTGTCCGCAAACAGCCTCCAAACAAAGCAGGGCGCTAAGGCATGAGAAGTAAGCTCCCCAGGAGGGAATCTGCCTGCGAGGGAAGCTGTGCAGCACATCCCTTGTTCCGCTCGCCACTTCCCTGACTCTTAGGCAAAGCCCATCTCAGCTGGCTTGTAGGCGTGCCTCCGTGCTCAGAAGCAGTCCCGTGGCAGGCAGGATACAGCGGGATGTATTCTGGGCACGCAGCATGCTGCTTCCCATGCCCGGGACAAACTGCGAGCAGGTGCCTCGCTTGCGCTTCTATCTGCCGAGACTTGGAGCTGGCCAGCGCGCACCTTGCCGCTGTGTGTGCTGCTGTCCGCAAACAGCCTCCAAACAAAGCAGGGCGCTAAGGCAGGAGAAGTAAGCGCCCCAGGAGGGAATCTGCCTGCGAGGGAAGCTGTGCAGCACATCCCTTGTTCCGCTTGCCACTTCCCTGACTCTTAGGCAAAGCCCAGCTCAGCTGGCTTGTAGGCGTGCCTCCGTGCTCAGAAGCAGTCCCGTGGCAGGCAGGATACAGGGGGATGTGTTCTGGGCATGCAGCATGCTGCTTCCCATGCCCGGGACAAACTGCGAGCCGGTGCCTCGCTTGCGCTTCTATCTGCCGAGATTGGAGCTGGCCAGCGCGCACCTTGCTGCTGTGTGTGCTGCTGTCTGCAAACAGCCTCCAAACAAAGCAGGGCGCTAAGGCATGAGAAGTAAGCGTCCCAGGAGGGAATCTGCCTGCGAGGGAAGCTGTGCAGCACATCCCTTGTTCCGCTCGCCACTTCCCTGACTCTTAGGCAAAGCCCATCTCAGCTGGCTTGTAGGCGTGCCTCCGTGCTCAGAAGCAGTCCCGTGGCAGGCAGGATACAGGGGGATGTATTCTGGGCATGCAGCATGCTGCTTCCCATGCCCGGGACAAACTGCGAGCCGGTGCCTCGCTTGCGCTTCTATCTGCCGAGACTTGGAGCTGGCCAGCGCGCACCTTGCCGCTGTGTGTGCTGCTGTCCGCAAACAGCCTCCAAACAAAGCAGGGCGCTAAGGCATGAGAAGTAAGCGCCCCAGGAGGGAATCTGCCTGCGAGGGAAGCTGTGCAGCACATCCCTTGTTCCGCTCGCCACTTCCCTGACTCTTAGGCAAAGCCCAGCTCAGCTGGCTTGTAGGCGTGCCTCTGTGCTCAGAAGCAGTCCCGTGGCAGGCAGGATACAGCGGGATGTGTTCTGGGCACGCAGCATGCTGTTTCTCATGCCCGGGACAAACTGCGAGCCGGTGCCTCGCTTGCGCTTCTATCTGCCGAGACTTGGAGATGGCCAGCGCGCACCTTGCCGCTATGTGTGCTGCTGTCCGCAAACAGCCTCCAAACAAAGCAGGGCGCTAAGGCATGAGAAGTAAGCGCCCCAGGAGGGAATCCGCCTGCGAGGGAAGCTGTGCAGCACATCCCTTGTTCCGCTCGCCACTTCCCTGACTCTTAGGCAAAGCCCATCTCAGCTGGCTTGTAGGCGTGCCTCCGTGCTCAGAAGCAGTCCCGTGGCAGGCAGGATACAGGGGGATGTGTTCTGGGCACGCAGCATGCTGCTTCCCATGCCCGGGACAAACTGCGAGCCGGTGCCTCGCTTGCGCTTCTATCTGCCGAGACTTGGAGCCGATCAGAGCGCACCTTGCCGCTGTGTGTGCTGCTGTCCGCAAACAGCCTCCAAACAAAGCAGGGCGCTAAGGCATGAGAAGTAAGCGCCCCAGGAGGGAATCTGCCTGCGAGGGAAGCTGTGCAGCACATCCCTTGTTCCACTCGCCACTTCCCTGACTCTTAGGCAAAGCCCATCTCAGCTGGCTTGTAGGCGTGCCTCCGTGCTCAGAAGCAGTCCCGTGGCAGGCAGGATACAGGGGGATGTATTCTGGGCATGCAGCATGCTGCTTCCCATGCCCGGGACAAACTGCGAGCAGGTGCCTCGCTTGCGCTTCTATCTGCCGAGACTTGGAGCTGGCCAGCGCGCACCTTGCCGCTGTGTGTGCTGCTGTCCGCAAACAGCCTCCAAACAAAGCAGGGCGCTAAGGCATGAGAAGTAAGCGCCCCAGGAGGGAATCTGCCTGCGAGGGAAGCTGTGCAGCACATCCCTTGTTCCGCTCGCCACTTCCCTGACTCTTAGGCAAAGCCCAGCTCAGCTGGCTTGTAGTCATGCCTCCGTGCTCAGAAGCAGTCCCGTGGCAGGCAGGATACAGGGGGATGTGTTCTGGGCACGCAGCATGCTGCTTCCCATGCCCGGGACAAACTGCGAGCCGGTGCCTCGCTTGCGCTTCTATCTGCCGAGACTTGGAGCTGGCCAGCGCGCACCTTGCCGCTGTGTGTGCTGCTGTCCGCAAACAGCGTCCAAACAAAGCAGGGCGCTAAGGCATGAGAAGTAAGCGCCCCAGGAGGGAATCTGCCTGCGAAGGAAGCTGTGCAGCACATCCCTTGTTCCACTCGCCACTTCCCTGACTCTTAGGCAAAGCCCATCTCAGCTGGCTTGTAGGCGTGCCTCCGTGCTCAGAAGCAGTCCCGTGGCAGGCAGGATACAGGGGGATGTGTTCTGGGCACGCAGCATGCTGCTTCCCATGCCCGGGACAAACTGCGAGCAGGTGCCTCGCTTGCGCTTCTATCTGCCGAGACTTGGAGCTGGCCAGCGCGCACCTTGCCGCTGTGTGTGCTGCTGTCCGCAAACAGCCTCCAAACAAAGCAGGGCGCTAAGGCAGGAGAAGTAAGCGCCCCAGGAGGGAATCTGCCTGCGAGGGAAGCTGTGCAGCACATCCCTTGTTCCGCTCGCCACTTCCCTGACTCTTAGGCAAAGCCCATCTCAGCTGGCTTGTAGGCGTGCCTCCGTGCTCAGAAGCAGTCCCATGGCAGGCAGGATACAGGGGGATGTGTTCTGGGCATGCAGCATGCTGCTTCCCATGCCCGGGACAAACTGCGAGCCGGTGCCTCGCTTGCGCTTCTATCTGCCGAGACTTGGAGCTGGCCAGCGCATACCTTGCCGCTGTGTGTGCTGCTGTCCGCAAACAGCCTCCAAACAAAGCAGGGCGCTAAGGCATGAGAAGTAAGCGCCCCAGGAGGGAATCTGCCTGCGAGGGAAGCTGTGCAGCACATCCCTTGTTCCGCTCGCCACTTCCCTGACTCTTAGGCAAAGCCCATCTCAGCTGGCTTGTAGGCGTGCCTCCGTGCTCAGAAGCAGTCCCGTGGCAGGCAGGATACAGGGGGATGTGTTCTGGGCACGCAGCATGCTGCTTCCCATGCCCGGGACAAACTGCGAGCCGGTGCCTCGCTTGCGCTTCTATCTGCCGAGACTTGGAGCCGATCAGAGCGCACCTTGCCGCTGTGTGTGCTGCTGTCCGCAAACAGCCTCCAAACAAAGCAGGGCGCTAAGGCATGAGAAGTAAGCGCCCCAGGAGGGAATCTGACTGCGAGGGAAGCTGTGCAGCACATCCCTTGTTCCGCTCGCCACTTCCCTGACTCTTAGGCAAAGCCCATCTCAGCTGGCTTGTAGGCGTGCCTCCGTGCTCAGAAGCAGTCCCGTGGCAGGCAGGATACAGGGGGATGTGTTCTGGGCACGCAGCATGCTGCTTCCCATGCCCGGGACAAACTGCGAGCCGGTGCCTCGCTTGCGCTTCTATCTGCCGAGACTTGGAGCCGATCAGAGCGCACCTTGCCGCTGTGTGTGCTGCTGTCCGCAAACAGCCTCCAAACAAAGCAGGGCGCTAAGGCATGAGAAGTAAGCGCCCCAGGAGGGAATCTGCCTGCGAGGGAAGCTGTGCAGCACATCCCTTGTTCCGCTCGCCACTTCCCTGACTCTTAGGCAAAGCCCATCTCAGCTGGCTTGTAGGCGTGCCTCCGTGCTCAGAAGCAGTCCCGTGGCAGGCAGGATACAGGGGGATGTGTTCTGGGCACGCAGCATGCTGCTTCCCATGCCCGGGACAAACTGCGAGCCGGTGCCTCGCTTGCGCTTCTATCTGCCGAGACTTGGAGCCGATCAGAGCGCACCTTGCCGCTGTGTGTGCTGCTGTCCGCAAACAGCCTCCAAACAAAGCAGGGCGCTAAGGCATGAGAAGTAAGCGCCCCAGGAGGGAATCTGCCTGCGAGGGAAGCTGTGCAGCACATCCCTTGTTCCGCTCGCCACTTCCCTGACTCTAAGGCAAAGCCCAGCTCAGCTGGCTTGTAGGCGTGCCTCCGTGCTCAGAAGCAGTCCCGTGGCAGGCAGGATACAGGGGGATGTATTCTGGGCATGCAGCATGCTGCTTCCCATGCCCGGGACAAACTGCGAGCAGGTGCCTCGCTTGTGCTTCTATCTGCCGAGACTTGGAGCTGGCCAGCGCGCACCTTCGCGCTGTGTGTGCTGCTGTCCGCAAACAGCCTCCAAACAAAGCAGGGCGCTAAGGCAGGAGAAGTAAGCGCCCCAGGAGGGAATCTGCCTGCGAGGGAAGCTGTGCAGCACATCGCTTGTTCCGCTCGCCACTTCCCTGACTCTTAGGCAAAGCCCAGCTCAGCTGGCTTGTAGGCGTGCCTCCGTGCTCAGAAGCAGTCCCGTGGCAGGCAGGATACAGCGGGATGTATTCTGGGCATGCAGCATGCTGCTTCCCATGCCCGGGACAAACTGCGAGCAGGTGCCTCAATTGGGCTTCTATCTGCCGAGACTTGGAGCTGGCCAGCGCGCACCTTCCCGCTGTGTGTGCTGCTGTCCGCAAACAGCCTCCAAACAAAGCAGGGCGCTAAGGCATGAGAAGTAAGCTCCCCAGGAGGGAATCTGCCTGCGAGGGAAGCTGTGCAGCACATCCCTTGTTCCGCTCGCCACTTCCCTGACTCTTAGGCAAAGCCCATCTCAGCTGGCTTGTAGGCGTGCCTCCGTGCTCAGAAGCAGTCCCGTGGCAGGCAGGATACAGCGGGATGTATTCTGGGCACGCAGCATGCTGCTTCCCATGCCCGGGACAAACTGCGAGCAGGTGCCTCGCTTGCGCTTCTATCTGCCGAGACTTGGAGCTGGCCAGCGCGCACCTTGCCGCTGTGTGTGCTGCTGTCCGCAAACAGCCTCCAAACAAAGCAGGGCGCTAAGGCAGGAGAAGTAAGCGCCCCAGGAGGGAATCTGCCTGCGAGGGAAGCTGTGCAGCACATCCCTTGTTCCGCTTGCCACTTCCCTGACTCTTAGGCAAAGCCCAGCTCAGCTGGCTTGTAGGCGTGCCTCCGTGCTCAGAAGCAGTCCCGTGGCAGGCAGGATACAGGGGGATGTGTTCTGGGCATGCAGCATGCTGCTTCCCATGCCCGGGACAAACTGCGAGCCGGTGCCTCGCTTGCGCTTCTATCTGCCGAGATTGGAGCTGGCCAGCGCGCACCTTGCTGCTGTGTGTGCTGCTGTCTGCAAACAGCCTCCAAACAAAGCAGGGCGCTAAGGCATGAGAAGTAAGCGTCCCAGGAGGGAATCTGCCTGCGAGGGAAGCTGTGCAGCACATCCCTTGTTCCGCTCGCCACTTCCCTGACTCTTAGGCAAAGCCCATCTCAGCTGGCTTGTAGGCGTGCCTCCGTGCTCAGAAGCAGTCCCGTGGCAGGCAGGATACAGGGGGATGTATTCTGGGCATGCAGCATGCTGCTTCCCATGCCCGGGACAAACTGCGAGCCGGTGCCTCGCTTGCGCTTCTATCTGCCGAGACTTGGAGCTGGCCAGCGCGCACCTTGCCGCTGTGTGTGCTGCTGTCCGCAAACAGCCTCCAAACAAAGCAGGGCGCTAAGGCATGAGAAGTAAGCACCCCAGGAGGGAATCTGCCTGCGAGGGAAGCTGTGCAGCACATCCCTTGTTCCGCTCGCCACTTCCCTGACTCTTAGGCAAAGCCCAGCTCAGCTGGCTTGTAGGCGTGCCTCCGTGCTCAGAAGCAGTCCCGTGGCAGGCAGGATACAGCGGGATGTGTTCTGGGCACGCAGCATGCTGTTTCTCATGCCCGGGACAAACTGCGAGCCGGTGCCTCGCTTGCGCTTCTATCTGCCGAGACTTGGAGATGGCCAGCGCGCACCTTGCCGCTGTGTGTGCTGCTGTCCGCAAACAGCCTCCAAACAAAGCAGGGCGCTAAGGCATGAGAAGTAAGCGCCCCAGGAGGGAATCTGCCTGCGAGGGAAGCTGTGCAGCACATCCCTTGTTCCACTCGCCACTTCCCTGACTCTTAGGCAAAGCCCATCTCAGCTGGCTTGTAGGCGTGCCTCCGTGCTCAGAAGCAGTCCCGTGGCAGGCAGGATACAGGGGGATGTATTCTGGGCATGCAGCATGCTGCTTCCCATGCCCGGGACAAACTGCGAGCAGGTGCCTCGCTTGCGCTTCTATCTGCCGAGACTTGGAGCTGGCCAGCGCGCACCTTGCCGCTGTGTGTGCTGCTGTCCGCAAACAGCCTCCAAACAAAGCAGGGCGCTAAGGCATGAGAAGTAAGCGCCCCAGGAGGGAATCTGCCTGCGAGGGAAGCTGTGCAGCACATCCCTTGTTCCGCTCGCCACTTTCCTGACTCTTAGGCAAAGCCCAGCTCAGCTGGCTTGTAGTCATGCCTCCGTGCTCAGAAGCAGTCCCGTGGCAGGCAGGATACAGGGGGATGTGTTCTGGGCACGCAGCATGCTGCTTCCCATGCCCGGGACAAACTGCGAGCCGGTGCCTCGCTTGCGCTTCTATCTGCCGAGACTTGGAGCTGGCCAGCGCGCACCTTGCCGCTGTGTGTGCTGCTGTCCGCAAACAGCGTCCAAACAAAGCAGGGCGCTAAGGCATGAGAAGTAAGCGCCCCAGGAGGGAATCTGCCTGCGAAGGAAGCTGTGCAGCACATCCCTTGTTCCACTCGCCACTTCCCTGACTCTTAGGCAAAGCCCAGCTCAGCTGGCTTGTAGGCGTGCCTCCGTGCTCAGAAGCAGTCCCGTGGCAGGCAGGATACAGGGGGATGTGTTCTGGGCACGCAGCATGCTGCTTCCCATGCCCGGGACAAACTGCGAGCAGGTGCCTCGCTTGCGCTTCTATCTGCCGAGACTTGGAGCCGATCAGAGCGCACCTTCCCGCTGTGTGTGCTGCTGTCCACAAACAGCCTCCAAACAAAGCAGGGTGCTAAGGCATGAGAAGTAAGCGCCCCAGGAGGGAATCCGCCTGCGAGGGAAGCTGTGCAGCACATCCCTTGTTCCGCTCGCCACTTCCCTGACTCTTAGGCAAAGCCCATCTCAGCTGGCTTGTAGGCGTGCCTCCGTGCTCAGAAGCAGTCCCGTGGCAGGCAGGATACAGGGGGATGTGTTCTGGGCACGCAGCATGCTGCTTCCCATGCCCGGGACAAACTGCGAGCCGGTGCCTCGCTTGCGCTTCTATCTGCCGAGACTTGGAGCCGATCAGAGCGCACCTTGCCGCTGTGTGTGCTGCTGTCCGCAAACAGCCTCCAAACAAAGCAGGGCGCTAAGGCATGAGAAGTAAGCGTCCCAGGAGGGAATCTGCCTGCGAGGGAAGCTGTGCAGCACATCCCTTGTTCCACTCGCCACTTCCCTGACTCTTAGGCAAAGCCCATCTCAGCTGGCTTGTAGGCGTGCCTCCGTGCTCAGAAGCAGTCCCGTGGCAGGCAGGATACAGGGGGATGTATTCTGGGCATGCAGCATGCTGCTTCCCATGCCCGGGACAAACTGCGAGCAGGTGCCTCGCTTGCGCTTCTATCTGCCGAGACTTGGAGCTGGCCAGCGCGCACCTTGCCGCTGTGTGTGCTGCTGTCCGCAAACAGCCTCCAAACAAAGCAGGGCGCTAAGGCATGAGAAGTAAGCGCCCCAGGAGGGAATCTGCCTGCGAGGGAAGCTGTGCAGCACATCCCTTGTTCCGCTCGCCACTTTCCTGACTCTTAGGCAAAGCCCAGCTCAGCTGGCTTGTAGGCGTGCCTCCGTGCTCAGAAGCAGTCCCGTGGCAGGCAGGATACAGGGGGATGTGTTCTGGGCACGCAGCATGCTGCTTCCCATGCCCGGGACAAACTGCGAGCCGGTGCCTCGCTTGCGCTTCTATCTGCCGAGACTTGGAGCCGATCAGAGCGCACCTTGCCGCTGTGTGTGCTGCTGTCCGCAAACAGCCTCCAAACAAAGCAGGGCGCTAAGGCATGAGAAGTAAGCGCCCCAGGAGGGAATCTGCCTGCGAGGGAAGCTGTGCAGCACATCCCTTGTTCCGCTCGCCACTTCCCTGACTCTTAGGCAAAGCCCATCTCAGCTGGCTTGTAGGCGTGCCTCCGTGCTCAGAAGCAGTCCCGTGGCAGGCAGGATACAGGGGGATGTGTTCTGGGCACGCAGCATGCTGCTTCCCATGCCCGGGACAAACTGCGAGCCGGTGACTCGCTTGCGCTTCTATCTGCCGAGACTTGGAGCCGATCGGAGCGCACCTTCCCGCTGTGTGTGCTGCTGTCCGCAAACAGCCTCCAAACAAAGCAGGGCGCTAAGGCATGAGAAGTAAGCGCCCCAGGAGGGAATCTGCCTGCGAGGGAAGCTGTGCAGCACATCCCTTGTTCCGCTCGCCACTTCCCTGACTCTTAGGCAAAGCCCATCTCAGCTGGCTTGTAGGCGTGCCTCCGTGCTCAGAAGCAGTCCCGTGGCAGGCAGGATACAGGGGGATGTGTTCTGGGCATGCAGCATGCTGCTTCCCATGCCCGGGACAAACTGCGAGCCGGTGCCTCGCTTGCGCTTCTATCTGCCGAGACTTGGAGCCGATCAGAGCGCACCTTGCCGCTGTGTGTGCTGCTGTCCGCAAACAGCCTCCAAACAAAGCAGGGCGCTAAGGCATGAGAAGTAAGCGCCCCAGGAGGGAATCCGCCTGCGAGGGAAGCTGTGCAGCACATCCCTTGTTCCGCTCGCCACTTCCCTGACTCTTAGGCAAAGCCCAGCTCAGCTGGCTTGTAGGCGTGCCTCGGTGCTCAGAAGCAGTCCCGTGGCAGGCAGGATACAGGGGGATGTGTTCTGGGCACGCAGCATGCTGCTTCCCATGCCCGGGACAAACTGCGAGCCGGTGCCTCGCTTGCGCTTCTATCTGCCGAGACTTGGAGCCGATCAGAGCGCACCTTCCCGCTGTGTGTGCTGCTGTCCGCAAACAGCCTCCAAACAAAGCAGGGCGCTAAGGCATGAGAAGTAAGCGTCCCAGGAGGGAATCTGCCTGCGAGGGAAGCTGTGCAGCACATCCCTTGTTCCACTCGCCACTTCCCTGACTCTTAGGCAAAGCCCATCTCAGCTGGCTTGTAGGCGTGCCTCCGTGCTCAGAAGCAGTCCCGTGGCAGGCAGGATACAGGGGGATGTATTCTGGGCATGCAGCATGCTGCTTCCCATGCCCGGGACAAACTGCGAGCAGGTGCCTCGCTTGCGCTTCTATCTGCCGAGACTTGGAGCTGGCCAGCGCGCACCTTGCCGCTGTGTGTGCTGCTGTCCGCAAACAGCCTCCAAACAAAGCAGGGCGCTAAGGCATGAGAAGTAAGCGCCCCAGGAGGGAATCTGCCTGCGAGGGAAGCTGTGCAGCACATCCCTTGTTCCGCTCGCCACTTTCCTGACTCTTAGGCAAAGCCCAGCTCAGCTGGCTTGTAGTCATGCCTCCGTGCTCAGAAGCAGTCCCGTGGCAGGCAGGATACAGGGGGATGTGTTCTGGGCACGCAGCATGCTGCTTCCCATGCCCGGGACAAACTGCGAGCCGGTGCCTCGCTTGCGCTTCTATCTGCCGAGACTTGGAGCTGGCCAGCGCGCACCTTGCCGCTGTGTGTGCTGCTGTCCGCAAACAGCCTCCAAACAAAGCAGGGCGCTAAGGCATGAGAAGTAAGCGCCCCAGGAGGGAATCTGCCTGCGAGGGAAGCTGTGCAGCACATCCCTTGTTCCACTCGCCACTTCCCTGACTCTTAGGCAAAGCCCAGCTCAGCTGGCTTGTAGGCGTGCCTCCGTGCTCAGAAGCAGTCCCGTGGCAGGCAGGATACAGGGGGATGTGTTCTGGGCACGCAGCATGCTGCTTCCCATGCCCAGGACAAACTGCGAGCCGGTGCCTCGCTTGCGCTTCTATCTGCCGAGACTTGGAGCCGATCAGAGCGCACCTTCCCGCTGTGTGTGCTGCTGTCCGCAAACAGCCTCTAAACAAAGCAGGGCGCTAAGGCATGAGAAGTAAGCGCCCCAGGAGGGAATCTGCCTGCGAGGGAAGCTGTGCAGCACATCCCTTGTTCCGCTCGCCACTTCCCTGACTCTTAGGCAAAGCCCATCTCAGCTGGCTTGTAGGCGTGCCTCCGTGCTCAGAAGCAGTCCCGTGGCAGGCAGGATACAGGGGGATGTGTTCTGGGCACGCAGCATGCTGCTTCCCATGCCCGGGACAAACTGCGAGCCGGTGCCTCGCTTGCGCTTCTATCTGCCGAGACTTGGAGCCGATCAGAGCGCACCTTGCCGCTGTGTGTGCTGCTGTCTGCAAACAGCCTCCAAACAAAGCAGGGCGCTAAGGCATGAGAAGTAAGCGCCCCAGGAGGGAATCTGCCTGCGAGGGAAGCTGTGCAGCACATCCCTTGTTCCGCTCGCCACTTCCCTGACTCTTAGGCAAAGCCCATCTCAGCTGGCTTGTAGGCGTGCCTCCGTGCTCAGAAGCAGTCCCGTGGCAGGCAGGATACAGGGGGATGTGTTCTGGGCACGCAGCATGCTGCTTCCCATGCCCGGGACAAACTGCGAGCCGGTGCCTCGCTTGCGCTTCTATCTGCCGAGACTTGGAGCCGATCAGAGCGCACCTTGCCGCTGTGTGTGCTGCTGTCCGCAAACAGCCTCCAAACAAAGCAGGGCGCTAAGGCATGAGAAGTAAGCGCCCCAGGAGGGAATCTGCCTGCGAGGGAAGCTGTGCAGCACATCCCTTGTTCCACTCGCCACTTCCCTGACTCTTAGGCAAAGCCCATCTCAGCTGGCTTGTAGGCGTGCCTCCGTGCTCAGAAGCAGTCCCGTGGCAGGCAGGATACAGGGGGATGTATTCTGGGCATGCAGCATGCTGCTTCCCATGCCCGGGACAAACTGCGAGCCGGTGCCTCGCTTGCGCTTCTATCTGCCGAGACTTGGAGCTGGCCAGCGTGCACCTTGCCGCTGTGTGTGCTGCTGTCCGCAAACAGCCTCCAAACAAAGCAGGGCGCTAAGGCATGAGAAGTAAGCGCCCCAGGAGGGAATCTGCCTGCGAGGGAAGCTGTGCAGCACATCCCTTGTTCCGCTCGCCACTTCCCTGACTCTTAGGCAAAGCCCAGCTCAGCTGGCTTGTAGGCGTGCCTCCGTGCTCAGAAGCAGTCCCGTGGCAGGCAGGATACAGGGGGATGTGTTCTGGGCATGCAGCATGCTGCTTCCCATGCCCGGGACAAACTGCGAGCAGGTGCCTCGCTTGCGCTTCTATCTGCCGAGATTGGAGCTGGCCAGCGCGCACCTTGCCGCTGTGTGTGCTGCTGTCTGCAAACAGCCTCCAAACAAAGCAGGGCGCTAAGGCATGAGAAGTAAGCGCCCCAGGAGGGAATCTGCCTGCGAGGGAAGCTGTGCAGCACATCCCTTGTTCCGCTCGCCACTTTCCTGACTCTTAGGCAAAGCCCAGCTCAGCTGGCTTGTAGGCGTGCCTCTGTGCTCAGAAGCAGTCCCGTGGCAGGCAGGATACAGCGGGATGTGTTCTGGGCACGCAGCATGCTGCTTCCCATGCCCGGGACAAACTGCGAGCCGGTGCCTCGCTTGCGCTTCTATCTGCCGAGACTTGGAGATGGCCAGCGCGCACCTTGCCGCTATGTGTGCTGCTGTCCGCAAACAGCCTCCAAACAAAGCAGGGCGCTAAGGCATGAGAAGTAAGCGCCCCAGGAGGGAATCCGCCTGCGAGGGAAGCTGTGCAGCACATCCCTTGTTCCGCTCGCCACTTCCCTGACTCTTAGGCAAAGCCCATCTCAGCTGGCTTGTAGGCGTGCCTCCGTGCTCAGAAGCAGTCCCGTGGCAGGCAGGATACAGGGGGATGTATTCTGGGCACGCAGCATGCTGCTTCCCATGCCCGGGACAAACTGCGAGCCGGTGCCTCGCTTGCGCTTCTATCTGCCGAGACTTGGAGCCGATCAGAGCGCACCTTGCCGCTGTGTGTGCTGCTGTCCGCAAACAGCCTCCAAACAAAGCAGGGCGCTAAGGCATGAGAAGTAAGCGCCCCAGGAGGGAATCTGCCTGCGAGGGAAGCTGTGCAGCACATCCCTTGTTCCACTCGCCACTTCCCTGACTCTTAGGCAAAGCCCATCTCAGCTGGCTTGTAGGCGTGCCTCCGTGCTCAGAAGCAGTCCCGTGGCAGGCAGGATACAGGGGGATGTATTCTGGGCATGCAGCATGCTGCTTCCCATGCCCGGGACAAACTGCGAGCAGGTGCCTCGCTTGCGCTTCTATCTGCCGAGACTTGGAGCTGGCCAGCGCGCACCTTGCCGCTGTGTGTGCTGCTGTCCGCAAACAGCCTCCAAACAAAGCAGGGCGCTAAGGCATGAGAAGTAAGCGCCCCAGGAGGGAATCTGCCTGCGAGGGAAGCTGTGCAGCACATCCCTTGTTCCGCTCGCCACTTTCCTGACTCTTAGGCAAAGCCCAGCTCAGCTGGCTTGTAGTCATGCCTCCGTGCTCAGAAGCAGTCCCGTGGCAGGCAGGATACAGGGGGATGTGTTCTGGGCACGCAGCATGCTGCTTCCCATGCCCGGGACAAACTGCGAGCCGGTGCCTCGCTTGCGCTTCTATCTGCCGAGACTTGGAGCTGGCCAGCGCGCACCTTGCCGCTGTGTGTGCTGCTGTCCGCAAATAGCCTCCAAACAAAGCAGGGCGCTAAGGCATGAGAAGTAAGCGCCCCAGGAGGGAATCTGCCTGCGAAGGAAGCTGTGCAGCACATCCCTTGTTCCGCTCGCCACTTCCCTGACTCTTAGGCAAAGCCCAGCTCAGCTGGCTTGTAGGCGTGCCTCCGTGCTCAGAAGCAGTCCCGTGGCAGGCAGGATACAGGGGGATGTGTTCTGGGCACGCAGCATGCTGCTTCCCATGCCCGGGACAAACTGCGAGCCGGTGCCTCGCTTGCGCTTCTATCTGCCGAGACTTGGAGCCGATCAGAGTGCACCTTGCCGCTGTGTGTGCTGCTGTCCACAAACAGCCTCCAAACAAAGCAGGGCGCTAAGGCATGAGAAGTAAGCGCCCCAGGAGGGAATCTGCCTGCGAGGGAAGCTGTGCAGCACATCCCTTGTTCCACTCGCCACTTCCCTGACTCTTAGGCAAAGCCCATCTCAGCTGGCTTGTAGGCGTGCCTCCGTGCTCAGAAGCAGTCCCGTGGCAGGCAGGATACAGGGGGATGTGTTCTGGGCACGCAGCATGCTGCTTCCCATGCCCGGGACAAACTGCGAGCCGGTGCCTCGCTTGCGCTTCTATCTGCCGAGACTTGGAGCCGATCAGAGCGCACCTTCCCGCTGTGTGTGCTGCTGTCCGCAAACAGCCTCCAAACAAAGCAGGGCGCTAAGGCATGAGAAGTAAGCGCCCCAGGAGGGAATCTGCCTGCGAGGGAAGCTGTGCAGCACATCCCTTGTTCCGCTCGCCACTTCCCTGACTCTTAGGCAAAGCCCATCTCAGCTGGCTTGTAGGCGTGCCTCCGTGCTCAGAAGCAGTCCCGTGGCAGGCAGGATACAGGGGGATGTGTTCTGGGCATGCAGCATGCTGCTTCCCATGCCCGGGACAAACTGCGAGCCGGTGCCTCGCTTGCGCTTCTATCTGCCGAGACTTGGAGCCGATCAGAGCGCACCTTGCCGCTGTGTGTGCTGCTGTCCGCAAACAGCCTCCAAACAAAGCAGGGCGCTAAGGCATGAGAAGTAAGCGCCCCAGGAGGGAATCCGCCTGCGAGGGAAGCTGTGCAGCACATCCCTTGTTCCGCTCGCCACTTCCCTGACTCTTAGGCAAAGCCCAGCTCAGCTGGCTTGTAGGCGTGCCTCGGTGCTCAGAAGCAGTCCCGTGGCAGGCAGGATACAGGGGGATGTGTTCTGGGCACGCAGCATGCTGCTTCCCATGCCCGGGACAAACTGCGAGCCGGTGCCTCGCTTGCGCTTCTATCTGCCGAGGCTTGGAGCCGATCAGAGCGCACCTTCCCGCTGTGTGTGCTGCTGTCCGCAAACAGCCTCCAAACAAAGCAGGGCGCTAAGGCATGAGAAGTAAGCGTCCCAGGAGGGAATCTGCCTGCGAGGGAAGCTGTGCAGCACATCCCTTGTTCCACTCGCCACTTCCCTGACTCTTAGGCAAAGCCCATCTCAGCTGGCTTGTAGGCGTGCCTCCGTGCTCAGAAGCAGTCCCGTGGCAGGCAGGATACAGGGGGATGTATTCTGGGCATGCAGCATGCTGCTTCCCATGCCCGGGACAAACTGCGAGCAGGTGCCTCGCTTGCGCTTCTATCTGCCGAGACTTGGAGCTGGCCAGCGCGCACCTTGCCGCTGTGTGTGCTGCTGTCCGCAAACAGCCTCCAAACAAAGCAGGGCGCTAAGGCATGAGAAGTAAGCGCCCCAGGAGGGAATCTGCCTGCGAGGGAAGCTGTGCAGCACATCCCTTGTTCCGCTCGCCACTTTCCTGACTCTTAGGCAAAGCCCAGCTCAGCTGGCTTGTAGTCATGCCTCCGTGCTCAGAAGCAGTCCCGTGGCAGGCAGGATACAGGGGGATGTGTTCTGGGCACGCAGCATGCTGCTTCCCATGCCCGGGACAAACTGCGAGCCGGTGCCTCGCTTGCGCTTCTATCTGCCGAGACTTGGAGCTGGCCAGCGCGCACCTTGCCGCTGTGTGTGCTGCTGTCCGCAAACAGCCTCCAAACAAAGCAGGGCGCTAAGGCATGAGAAGTAAGCGCCCCAGGAGGGAATCTGCCTGCGAGGGAAGCTGTGCAGCACATCCCTTGTTCCGCTCGCCACTTCCCTGACTCTTAGGCAAAGCCCATCTCAGCTGGCTTGTAGGCGTGCCTCCGTGCTCAGAAGCAGTCCCGTGGCAGGCAGGATACAGGGGGATGTGTTCTGGGCACGCAGCATGCTGCTTCCCATGCCCGGGACAAACTGCGAGCCGGTGCCTCGCTTGCGCTTCTATCTGCCGAGACTTGGAGCCGATCAGAGCGCACCTTGCCGCTGTGTGTGCTGCTGTCCACAAACAGCCTCCAAACAAAGCAGGGCGCTAAGGCATGAGAAGTAAGCGCCCCAGGAGGGAATCTGCCTGCGAGGGAAGCTGTGCAGCACATCCCTTGTTCCACTCGCCACTTCCCTGACTCTTAGGCAAAGCCCAGCTCAGCTGGCTTGTAGGCGTGCCTCCGTGCTCAGAAGCAGTCCCGTGGCAGGCAGGATACAGGGGGATGTGTTCTGGGCACGCAGCATGCTGCTTCCCATGCCCGGGACAAACTGCGAGCCGGTGCCTCGCTTGCGCTTCTATCTGCCGAGACTTGGAGCCGATCAGAGCGCACCTTCCCGCTGTGTGTGCTGCTGTCCGCAAACAGCCTCTAAACAAAGCAGGGCGCTAAGGCATGAGAAGTAAGCGCCCCAGGAGGGAATCTGCCTGCGAGGGAAGCTGTGCAGCACATCCCTTGTTCCGCTCGCCACTTCCCTGACTCTTAGGCAAAGCCCATCTCAGCTGGCTTGTAGGCGTGCCTCCGTGCTCAGAAGCAGTCCCGTGGCAGGCAGGATACAGGGGGATGTGTTCTGGGCACGCAGCATGCTGCTTCCCATGCCCGGGACAAACTGCGAGCCGGTGCCTCGCTTGCGCTTCTATCTGCCGAGACTTGGAGCCGATCAGAGCGCACCTTGCCGCTGTGTGTGCTGCTGTCCGCAAACAGCCTCCAAACAAAGCAGGGCGCTAAGGCATGAGAAGTAAGCGCCCCAGGAGGGAATCTGCCTGCGAGGGAAGCTGTGCAGCACATCCCTTGTTCCGCTCGCCACTTCCCTGACTCTTAGGCAAAGCCCATCTCAGCTGGCTTGTAGGCGTGCCTCCGTGCTCAGAAGCAGTCCCGTGGCAGGCAGGATACAGGGGGATGTGTTCTGGGCACGCAGCATGCTGCTTCCCATGCCCGGGACAAACTGCGAGCCGGTGCCTCGCTTGCGCTTCTATCTGCCGAGACTTGGAGCCGATCAGAGCGCACCTTGCCGCTGTGTGTGCTGCTGTCCGCAAACAGCCTCCAAACAAAGCAGGGCGCTAAGGCATGAGAAGTAAGCGTCCCAGGAGGGAATCTGCCTGCGAGGGAAGCTGTGCAGCACATCCCTTGTTCCACTCGCCACTTCCCTGACTCTTAGGCAAAGCCCATCTCAGCTGGCTTGTAGGCGTGCCTCCGTGCTCAGAAGCAGTCCCGTGGCAGGCAGGATACAGGGGGATGTATTCTGGGCATGCAGCATGCTGCTTCCCATGCCCGGGACAAACTGCGAGCCGGTGCCTCGCTTGCGCTTCTATCTGCCGAGACTTGGAGCTGGCCAGCGCGCACCTTGCCGCTGTGTGTGCTGCTGTCCGCAAACAGCCTCCAAACAAAGCAGGGCGCTAAGGCATGAGAAGTAAGCGCCCCAGGAGGGAATCTGCCTGCGAGGGAAGCTGTGCAGCACATCCCTTGTTCCGCTCGCCACTTCCCTGACTCTTAGGCAAAGCCCAGCTCAGCTGGCTTGTAGGCGTGCCTCCGTGCTCAGAAGCAGTCCCGTGGCAGGCATGATACAGCGGGATGTGTTCTGGGCACGCAGCATGCTGCTTCCCATGCCCGGGACAAACTGCGAGCCGGTGCCTCGCTTGCGCTTCTGTCTGCCGAGACTTGGAGCCGATCAGAGTGCACCTTGCCGCTGTGTGTGCTGCTGTCCGCAAACAGCCTCCAAACAAAGCAGGGCGCTAAGGCATGAGAAGTAAGCGCCCCAGGAGGGAATCTGCCTGCGAGGGAAGCTGTGCAGCACATCCCTTGTTCCGCTCGCCACTTCCCTGACTCTTAGGCAAAGCCCAGCTCAGCTGGCTTGTAGGCGTGCCTCCGTGCTCAGAAGCAGTCCCGTGGCAGGCATGATACAGCGGGATGTGTTCTGGGCACGCAGCATGCTGCTTCCCATGCCCGGGACAAACTGCGAGCCGGTGCCTCGCTTGCGCTTCTGTCTGCCGAGACTTGGAGCCGATCAGAGCGCACCTTGCCGCTGTGTGTGCTGCTGTCCGCAAACAGCCTCCAAACAAAGCAGGGCGCTAAGGCATGAGAAGTAAGCGCCCCAGGAGGGAATCTGCCTGCGAGGGAAGCTGTGCAGCACATCCCTTGTTCCACTCGCCACTTCCCTGACTCTTAGGCAAAGCCCATCTCAGCTGGCTTGTAGGCGTGCCTCCGTGCTCAGAAGCAGTCCCGTGGCAGGCATGATACAGCGGGATGTGTTCTGGGCACGCAGCATGCTGCTTCCCATGCCCGGGACAAACTGCGAGCCGGTGCCTCGCTTGCGCTTCTGTCTGCCGAGACTTGGAGCCGATCAGAGCGCACCTTGCCGCTGTGTGTGCTGCTGTCCGCAAACAGCCTCCAAACAAAGCAGGGCGCTAAGGCATGAGAAGTAAGCGCCCCAGGAGGGAATCTGCCTGCGAGGGAAGCTGTGCAGCACATCCCTTGTTCCGCTCGCCACTTCCCTGACTCTTAGGCAAAGCCCATCTCAGCTGGCTTGTAGGCGTGCCTCCGTGCTCAGAAGCAGTCCCGTGGCAGGCAGGATACAGGGGGATGTGTTCTGGGCACGCAGCATGCTGCTTCCCATGCCCGGGACAAACTGCGAGCCGGTGCCTCGCTTGCGCTTCTATCTGCCGAGACTTGGAGCTGGCCAGCGCGCACCTTGCCGCTGTGTGTGCTGCTGTCCGCAAACAGCCTCCAAACAAAGCAGGGCGCTAAGGCATGAGAAGTAAGCGTCCCAGGAGGGAATCTGCCTGCGAGGGAAGCTGTGCAGCACATCCCTTGTTCCGCTCGCCACTTCCCTGACTCTTAGGCAAAGCCCAGCTCAGCTGGCTTGTAGGCGTGCCTCTGTGCTCAGAAGCAGTCCCGTGGCAGGCAGGATACAGCGGGATGTGTTCTGGGCACGCAGCATGCTGCTTCCCATGCCCGGGACAAACTGCGAGCCGGTGCCTCGCTTGCGCTTCTATCTGCCGAGACTTGGAGATGGCCAGCGCGCACCTTGCCGCTATGTGTGCTGCTGTCCGCAAACAGCCTCCAAACAAAGCAGGGCGCTAAGGCATGAGAAGTAAGCGCCCCAGGAGGGAATCCGCCTGCGAGGGAAGCTGTGCAGCACATCCCTTGTTCCGCTCGCCACTTCCCTGACTCTTAGGCAAAGCCCAGCTCAGCTGGCTTGTAGGCGTGCCTCCGTGCTCAGAAGCAGTCCCGTGGCAGGCAGGATACAGGGGGATGTGTTCTGGGCACGCAGCATGCTGCTTCCCATGCCCGGGACAAACTGCGAGCCGGTGCCTCGCTTGCGCTTCTATCTGCCGAGGCTTGGAGCCGATCAGAGCGCACCTTGCCGCTGTGTGTGCTGCTGTCCACAAACAGCCTCCAAACAAAGCAGGGCGCTAAGGCATGAGAAGTAAGCGCCCCAGGAGGGAATCTGCCTGCGAGGGAAGCTGTGCAGCACATCCCTTGTTCCACTCGCCACTTCCCTGACTCTTAGGCAAAGCCCATCTCAGCTGGCTTGTAGGCGTGCCTCCGTGCTCAGAAGCAGTCCCGTGGCAGGCAGGATACAGGGGGATGTATTCTGGGCATGCAGCATGCTGCTTCCCATGCGCGGGACAAACTGCGAGCAGGTGCCTCGCTTGCGCTTCTATCTGCCGAGACTTGGAGCTGGCCAGCGCGCACCTTGCCGCTGTGTGTGCTGCTGTCCGCAAACAGCCTCCAAACAAAGCAGGGCGCTAAGGCATGAGAAGTAAGCGCCCCAGGAGGGAATCTGCCTGCGAGGGAAGCTGTGCAGCACATCCCTTGTTCCGCTCGCCACTTTCCTGACTCTTAGGCAAAGCCCAGCTCAGCTGGCTTGTAGTCATGCCTCCGTGCTCAGAAGCAGTCCCGTGGCAGGCAGGATACAGGGGGATGTGTTCTGGGCACGCAGCATGCTGCTTCCCATGCCCGAGGCAAACTGCGAGCCGGTGCCTCGCTTGCGCTTCTATCTGCCGAGACTTGGAGCTGGCCAGCGCGCACCTTGCCGCTGTGTGTGCTGCTGTCCGCAAACAGCCTCCAAACAAAGCAGGGCGCTAAGGCATGAGAAGTAAGCGCCCCAGGAGGGAATCTGCCTGCGAAGGAAGCTGTGCAGCACATCCCTTGTTCCGCTCGCCACTTCCCTGACTCTTAGGCAAAGCCCATCTCAGCTGGCTTGTAGGCGTGCCTCCGTGCTCAGAAGCAGTCCCGTGGCAGGCAGGATACAGGGGGATGTATTCTGGGCATGCAGCATGCTGCTTCCCATGCCCGGGACAAACTGCGAGCAGGTGCCTCGCTTGCGCTTCTATCTGCCGAGACTTGGAGCTGGCCAGCGCGCACCTTGCCGCTGTGTGTGCTGCTGTCCGCAAACAGCCTCCAAACAAAGCAGGGCGCTAAGGCATGAGAAGTAAGCGCCCCAGGAGGGAATCTGCCTGCGAGGGAAGCTGTGCAGCACATCCCTTGTTCCACTCGCCACTTTCCTGACTCTTAGGCAAAGCCCAGCTCAGCTGGCTTGTAGTCATGCCTCCGTGCTCAGAAGCAGTCCCGTGGCAGGCAGGATACAGGGGGATGTGTTCTGGGCACGCAGCATGCTGCTTCCCATGCCCGGGACAAACTGCGAGCCGGTGCCTCGCTTGCGCTTCTATCTGCCGAGACTTGGAGCTGGCCAGCGCGCACCTTGCCGCTGTGTGTGCTGCTGTCCGCAAACAGCCTCCAAACAAAGCAGGGCGCTAAGGCATGAGAAGTAAGCGCCCCAGGAGGGAATCTGCCTGCGAAGGAAGCTGTGCAGCACATCCCTTGTTCCGCTCGCCACTTCCCTGACTCTTAGGCAAAGCCCATCTCAGCTGGCTTGTAGGCGTGCCTCCGTGCTCAGAAGCAGTCCCGTGGCAGGCAGGATACAGGGGGATGTGTTCTGGGCACGCAGCATGCTGCTTCCCATGCCCGGGACAAACTGCGAGCCGGTGCCTCGCTTGCGCTTCTATCTGCCGAGACTTGGAGCCGATCAGAGCGCACCTTGCCGCTGTGTGTGCTGCTGTCCACAAACAGCCTCCAAACAAAGCAGGGCGCTAAGGCATGAGAAGTAAGCGCCCCAGGAGGGAATCTGCCTGCGAGGGAAGCTGTGCAGCACATCCCTTGTTCCGCTCGCCACTTCCCTGACTCTTAGGCAAAGCCCAGCTCAGCTGGCTTGTAGGCGTGCCTCCGTGCTCAGAAGCAGTCCCGTGGCAGGCAGGATACAGGGGGATGTGTTCTGGGCACGCAGCATGCTGCTTCCCATGCCCGGGACAAACTGCGAGCCGGTGCCTCGCTTGCGCTTCTATCTGCCGAGACTTGGAGCCGATCAGAGCGCACCTTCCCGCTGTGTGTGCTGCTGTCCGCAAACAGCCTCTAAACAAAGCAGGGCGCTAAGGCATGAGAAGTAAGCGCCCCAGGAGGGAATCTGCCTGCGAGGGAAGCTGTGCAGCACATCCCTTGTTCCGCTCGCCACTTCCCTGACTCTTAGGCAAAGCCCATCTCAGCTGGCTTGTAGGCGTGCCTCCGTGCTCAGAAGCAGTCCCGTGGCAGGCAGGATACAGGGGGATGTGTTCTGGGCACGCAGCATGCTGCTTCCCATGCCCGGGACAAACTGCGAGCCGGTGCCTCGCTTGCGCTTCTATCTGCCGAGACTTGGAGCCGATCAGAGCGCACCTTGCCGCTGTGTGTGCTGCTGTCCGCAAACAGCCTCCAAACAAAGCAGGGCGCTAAGGCATGAGAAGTAAGCGTCCCAGGAGGGAATCTGCCTGCGAGGGAAGCTGTGCAGCACATCCCTTGTTCCACTCGCCACTTCCCTGACTCTTAGGCAAAGCCCATCTCAGCTGGCTTGTAGGCGTGCCTCCGTGCTCAGAAGCAGTCCCGTGGCAGGCAGGATACAGGGGGATGTATTCTGGGCATGCAGCATGCTGCTTCCCATGCCCGGGACAAACTGCGAGCCGGTGCCTCGCTTGCGCTTCTATCTGCCGAGACTTGGAGCTGGCCAGCGCGCACCTTGCCGCTGTGTGTGCTGCTGTCCGCAAACAGCCTCCAAACAAAGCAGGGCGCTAAGGCATGAGAAGTAAGCGCCCCAGGAGGGAATCTGCCTGCGAGGGAAGCTGTGCAGCACATCCCTTGTTCCGCTCGCCACTTCCCTGACTCTTAGGCAAAGCCCAGCTCAGCTGGCTTGTAGGCGTGCCTCCGTGCTCAGAAGCAGTCCCGTGGCAGGCAGGATACAGGGGGATGTATTCTGGGCATGCAGCATGCTGCTTCCCATGCCCGGGACAAACTGCGAGCAGGTGCCTCGCTTGCGCTTCTATCTGCCGAGACTTGGAGATGGCCAGCGCGCACCTTGCCGCTATGTGTGCTGCTGTCCGCAAACAGCCTCCAAACAAAGCAGGGCGCTAAGGCATGAGAAGTAAGCGCCCCAGGAGGGAATCTGCCTGCGAGGGAAGCTGTGCAGCACATCCCTTGTTCCGCTCGCCACTTCCCTGACTCTTAGGCAAAGCCCAGCTCAGCTGGCTTGTAGGCGTGCCTCCGTGCTCAGAAGAAGTCCCGTGGCAGGCAGGATACAGGGGGATGTATTCTGGGCATGCAGCATGCTGCTTCCCATGCCCGGGACAAACTGCGAGCAGGTGCCTCGCTTGCGCTTCTATCTGCCGAGATTGGAGCTGGCCAGCGCGCACCTTGCTGCTGTGTGTGCTGCTGTCTGCAAACAGCCTCCAAACAAAGCAGGGCGCTAAGGCATGAGAAGTAAGCGCCCCAGGAGGGAATCTGCCTGCGAGGGAAGCTGTGCAGCACATCCCTTGTTCCGCTCGCCACTTCCCTGACTCTTAGGCAAAGCCCATCTCAGCTGGCTTGTAGGCGTGCCTCCGTGCTCAGAAGCAGTCCCGTGGCAGGCAGGATACAGGGGGATGTGTTCTGGGCACGCAGCATGCTGCTTCCCATGCCCGGGACAAACTGCGAGCCGGTGCCTCGCTTGCGCTTCTATCTGCCGAGACTTGGAGCCGATCAGAGCGCACCTTGCCGCTGTGTGTGCTGCTGTCCGCAAACAGCCTCCAAACAAAGCAGGGCGCTAAGGCATGAGAAGTAAGCGCCCCAGGAGGGAATCTGCCTGCGAGGGAAGCTGTGCAGCACATCCCTTGTTCCGCTCGCCACTTCCCTGACTCTTAGGCAAAGCCCAGCTCAGCTGGCTTGTAGGCGTGCCTCCGTGCTCAGAAGCAGTCCCGTGGCAGGCAGGATACAGGGGGATGTGTTCTGGGCACGCAGCATGCTGCTTCCCATGCCCGGGACAAACTGCGAGCCGGTGCCTCGCTTGCGCTTTTATCTGCCGAGACTTGGAGCCGATCAGAGCGCACCTTGCCGCTGTGTGTGCTGCTGTCCGCAAACAGCCTCCAAACAAAGCAGGGCGCTAAGGCATGAGAAGTAAGCGTCCCAGGAGGGAATCTGCCTGCGAGGGAAGCTGTGCAGCACATCCCTTGTTCCACTCGCCACTTCCCTGACTCTTAGGCAAAGCCCATCTCAGCTGGCTTGTAGGCGTGCCTCCGTGCTCAGAAGCAGTCCCGTGGCAGGCAGGATACAGGGGGATGTATTCTGGGCATGCAGCATGCTGCTTCCCATGCCCGGGACAAACTGCGAGCCGGTGCCTCGCTTGCGCTTCTATCTGCCGAGACTTGGAGCTGGCCAGCGCGCACCTTGCCGCTGTGTGTGCTGCTGTCCGCAAACAGCCTCCAAACAAAGCAGGGCGCTAAGGCATGAGAAGTAAGCGCCCCAGGAGGGAATCTGCCTGCGAGGGAAGCTGTGCAGCACATCCCTTGTTCCGCTCGCCACTTCCCTGACTCTTAGGCAAAGCCCAGCTCAGCTGGCTTGTAGGCGTGCCTCCGTGCTCAGAAGCAGTCCCGTGGCAGGCATGATACAGCGGGATGTGTTCTGGGCACGCAGCATGCTGCTTCCCATGCCCGGGACAAACTGCGAGCCGGTGCCTCGCTTGCGCTTCTGTCTGCCGAGACTTGGAGCCGATCAGAGCGCACCTTGCCGCTGTGTGTGCTGCTGTCCGCAAACAGCCTCCAAACAAAGCAGGGCGCTAAGGCATGAGAAGTAAGCGCCCCAGGAGGGAATCTGCCTGCGAGGGAAGCTGTGCAGCACATCCCTTGTTCCACTCGCCACTTCCCTGACTCTTAGGCAAAGCCCATCTCAGCTGGCTTGTAGGCGTGCCTCCGTGCTCAGAAGCAGTCCCGTGGCAGGCAGGATACAGGGGGATGTATTCTGGGCATGCAGCATGCTGCTTCCCATGCCCGGGACAAACTGCGAGCAGGTGCCTCGCTTGCGCTTCTATCTGCCGAGACTTGGAGCTGGCCAGCGCGCACCTTGCCGCTGTGTGTGCTGCTGTCCGCAAACAGCCTCCAAACAAAGCAGGGCGCTAAGGCATGAGAAGTAAGCGCCCCAGGAGGGAATCTGCCTGCGAGGGAAGCTGTGCAGCACATCCCTTGTTCCGCTCGCCACTTCCCTGACTCTTAGGCAAAGCCCAGCTCAGCTGGCTTGTAGGCGTGCCTCCGTGCTCAGAAGCAGTCCCGTGGCAGGCAGGATACAGGGGGATGTATTCTGGGCATGCAGCATGCTGCTTCCCATGCCCGGGACAAACTGCGAGCAGGTGCCTCGCTTGCGCTTCTATCTGCCGAGACTTGGAGATGGCCAGCGCGCACCTTGCCGCTATGTGTGCTGCTGTCCGCAAACAGCCTCCAAACAAAGCAGGGCGCTAAGGCATGAGAAGTAAGCGCCCCAGGAGGGAATCTGCCTGCGAGGGAAGCTGTGCAGCACATCCCTTGTTCCGCTCGCCACTTCCCTGACTCTTAGGCAAAGCCCAGCTCAGCTGGCTTGTAGGCGTGCCTCCGTGCTCAGAAGCAGTCCCGTGGCAGGCAGGATACAGGGGGATGTATTCTGGGCATGCAGCATGCTGCTTCCCATGCCCGGGACAAACTGCGAGCAGGTGCCTCGCTTGCGCTTCTATCTGCCGAGATTGGAGCTGGCCAGCGCGCACCTTGCTGCTGTGTGTGCTGCTGTCTGCAAACAGCCTCCAAACAAAGCAGGGCGCTAAGGCATGAGAAGTAAGCGCCCCAGGAGGGAATCTGCCTGCGAGGGAAGCTGTGCAGCACATCCCTTGTTCCGCTCGCCACTTCCCTGACTCTTAGGCAAAGCCCATCTCAGCTGGCTTGTAGGCGTGCCTCCGTGCTCAGAAGCAGTCCCGTGGCAGGCAGGATACAGGGGGATGTGTTCTGGGCACGCAGCATGCTGCTTCCCATGCCCGGGACAAACTGCGAGCCGGTGCCTCGCTTGCGCTTCTATCTGCCGAGACTTGGAGCTGGCCAGCGCGCACCTTGCCGCTGTGTGTGCTGCTGTCCGCAAACAGCCTCCAAACAAAGCAGGGCGCTAAGGCATGAGAAGTAAGCGCCCCAGGAGGGAATCTGCCTGCGAGGGAAGCTGTGCAGCACATCCCTTGTTCCGCTCGCCACTTCCCTGACTCTTAGGCAAAGCCCAGCTCAGCTGGCTTGTAGGCGTGCCTCTGTGCTCAGAAGCAGTCCCGTGGCAGGCAGGATACAGGGGGATGTGTTCTGGGCACGCAGCATGCTGCTTCCCATGCCCGGGACAAACTGCGAGCCGGTGCCTCGCTTGCGCTTCTATCTGCCGAGACTTGGAGATGGCCAGCGCGCACCTTGCCGCTATGTGTGCTGCTGTCCGCAAACAGCCTCCAAACAAAGCAGGGCGCTAAGGCATGAGAAGTAAGCGCCCCAGGAGGGAATCCGCCTGCGAGGGAAGCTGTGCAGCACATCCCTTGTTCCGCTCGCCACTTCCCTGACTCTTAGGCAAAGCCCATCTCAGCTGGCTTGTAGGCGTGCCTCCGTGCTCAGAAGCAGTCCCGTGGCAGGCAGGATACAGGGGGATGTATTCTGGGCATGCAGCATGCTGCTTCCCATGCGCGGGACAAACTGCGAGCAGGTGCCTCGCTTGCGCTTCTATCTGCCGAGACTTGGAGCTGGCCAGCGCGCACCTTGCCGCTGTGTGTGCTGCTGTCCGCAAACAGCCTCCAAACAAAGCAGGGCGCTAAGGCATGAGAAGTAAGCGCCCCAGGAGGGAATCTGCCTGCGAGGGAAGCTGTGCAGCACATCCCTTGTTCCGCTCGCCACTTTCCTGACTCTTAGGCAAAGCCCAGCTCAGCTGGCTTGTAGTCATGCCTCCGTGCTCAGAAGCAGTCCCGTGGCAGGCAGGATACAGGGGGATGTGTTCTGGGCACGCAGCATGCTGCTTCCCATGCCCGGGACAAACTGCGAGCCGGTGCCTCGCTTGCGCTTCTATCTGCCGAGACTTGGAGCTGGCCAGCGCGCACCTTGCCGCTGTGTGTGCTGCTGTCCGCAAACAGCCTCCAAACAAAGCAGGGCGCTAAGGCATGAGAAGTAAGCGCCCCAGGAGGGAATCTGCCTGCGAAGGAAGCTGTGCAGCACATCCCTTGTTCCGCTCGCCACTTCCCTGACTCTTAGGCAAAGCCCATCTCAGCTGGCTTGTAGGCGTGCCTCCGTGCTCAGAAGCAGTCCCGTGGCAGGCAGGATACAGGGGGATGTATTCTGGGCATGCAGCATGCTGCTTCCCATGCCCGGGACAAACTGCGAGCAGGTGCCTCGCTTGCGCTTCTATCTGCCGAGACTTGGAGCTGGCCAGCGCGCACCTTGCCGCTGTGTGTGCTGCTGTCCGCAAACAGCCTCCAAACAAAGCAGGGCGCTAAGGCATGAGAAGTAAGCGCCCCAGGAGGGAATCTGCCTGCGAGGGAAGCTGTGCAGCACATCCCTTGTTCCACTCGCCACTTTCCTGACTCTTAGGCAAAGCCCAGCTCAGCTGGCTTGTAGTCATGCCTCTGTGCTCAGAAGCAGTCCCGTGGCAGGCAGGATACAGGGGGATGTGTTCTGGGCACGCAGCATGCTGCTTCCCATGCCCGGGACAAACTGCGAGCCGGTGCCTCGCTTGCGCTTCTATCTGCCGAGACTTGGAGCTGGCCAGCGCGCACCTTGCCGCTGTGTGTGCTGCTGTCCGCAAACAGCCTCCAAACAAAGCAGGGCGCTAAGGCATGAGAAGTAAGCGCCCCAGGAGGGAATCTGCCTGCGAAGGAAGCTGTGCAGCACATCCCTTGTTCCGCTCGCCACTTCCCTGACTCTTAGGCAAAGCCCATCTCAGCTGGCTTGTAGGCGTGCCTCCGTGCTCAGAAGCAGTCCCGTGGCAGGCAGGATACAGGGGGATGTGTTCTGGGCACGCAGCATGCTGCTTCCCATGCCCGGGACAAACTGCGAGCCGGTGCCTCGCTTGCGCTTCTATCTGCCGAGACTTGGAGCCGATCAGAGCGCACCTTGCCGCTGTGTGTGCTGCTGTCCACAAACAGCCTCCAAACAAAGCAGGGCGCTAAGGCATGAGAAGTAAGCGCCCCAGGAGGGAATCTGCCTGCGAGGGAAGCTGTGCAGCACATCCCTTGTTCCACTCGCCACTTCCCTGACTCTTAGGCAAAGCCCATCTCAGCTGGCTTGTAGGCGTGCCTCCGTGCTCAGAAGCAGTCCCGTGGCAGGCAGGATACAGGGGGATGTGTTCTGGGCACGCAGCATGCTGCTTCCCATGCCCGGGACAAACTGCGAGCCGGTGCCTCGCTTGCGCTTCTATCTGCCGAGACTTGGAGCCGATCAGAGCGCACCTTCCCGCTGTGTGTGCTGCTGTCCGCAAACAGCCTCTAAACAAAGCAGGGCGCTAAGGCATGAGAAGTAAGCGCCCCAGGAGGGAATCTGCCTGCGAGGGAAGCTGTGCAGCACATCCCTTGTTCCACTCGCCACTTCCCTGACTCTTAGGCAAAGCCCATCTCAGCTGGCTTGTAGGCGTGCCTCCGTGCTCAGAAGCAGTCCCGTGGCAGGCAGGATACAGGGGGATGTGTTCTGGGCACGCAGCATGCTGCTTCCCATGCCCGGGACAAACTGCGAGCCGGTGCCTCGCTTGCGCTTCTATCTGCCGAGACTTGGAGCCGATCAGAGCGCACCTTCCCGCTGTGTGTGCTGCTGTCCGCAAACAGCCTCTAAACAAAGCAGGGCGCTAAGGCATGAGAAGTAAGCGCCCCAGGAGGGAATCTGCCTGCGAGGGAAGCTGTGCAGCACATCCCTTGTTCCGCTCGCCACTTCCCTGACTCTTAGGCAAAGCCCATCTCAGCTGGCTTGTAGGCGTGCCTCCGTGCTCAGAAGCAGTCCCGTGGCAGGCAGGATACAGGGGGATGTGTTCTGGGCACGCAGCATGCTGCTTCCCATGCCCGGGACAAACTGCGAGCCGGTGCCTCGCTTGCGCTTCTATCTGCCGAGACTTGGAGCTGGCCAGCGCGCACCTTGCCGCTGTGTGTGCTGCTGTCCGCAAACAGCCTCCAAACAAAGCAGGGCGCTAAGGCATGAGAAGTAAGCGCCCCAGGAGGGAATCTGCCTGCGAGGGAAGCTGTGCAGCACATCCCTTGTTCCGCTCGCCACTTCCCTGACTCTTAGGCAAAGCCCAGCTCAGCTGGCTTGTAGGCGTGCCTCCGTGCTCAGAAGCAGTCCCGTGGCAGGCATGATACAGCGGGATGTGTTCTGGGCACGCAGCATGCTGCTTCCCATGCCCGGGACAAACTGCGAGCCGGTGCCTCGCTTGCGCTTCTGTCTGCCGAGACTTGGAGCCGATCAGAGCGCACCTTGCCGCTGTGTGTGCTGCTGTCCGCAAACAGCCTCCAAACAAAGCAGGGCGCTAAGGCATGAGAAGTAAGCGCCCCAGGAGGGAATCTGCCTGCGAGGGAAGCTGTGCAGCACATCCCTTGTTCCACTCGCCACTTCCCTGACTCTTAGGCAAAGCCCATCTCAGCTGGCTTGTAGGCGTGCCTCCGTGCTCAGAAGCAGTCCCGTGGCAGGCAGGATACAGGGGGATGTATTCTGGGCATGCAGCATGCTGCTTCCCATGCCCGGGACAAACTGCGAGCAGGTGCCTCGCTTGCGCTTCTATCTGCCGAGACTTGGAGCTGGCCAGCGCGCACCTTGCCGCTGTGTGTGCTGCTGTCCGCAAACAGCCTCCAAACAAAGCAGGGCGCTAAGGCATGAGAAGTAAGCGCCCCAGGAGGGAATCTGCCTGCGAGGGAAGCTGTGCAGCACATCCCTTGTTCCGCTCGCCACTTCCCTGACTCTTAGGCAAAGCCCAGCTCAGCTGGCTTGTAGGCGTGCCTCCGTGCTCAGAAGCAGTCCCGTGGCAGGCAGGATACAGGGGGATGTATTCTGGGCATGCAGCATGCTGCTTCCCATGCCCGGGACAAACTGCGAGCAGGTGCCTCGCTTGCGCTTCTATCTGCCGAGACTTGGAGATGGCCAGCGCGCACCTTGCCGCTATGTGTGCTGCTGTCCGCAAACAGCCTCCAAACAAAGCAGGGCGCTAAGGCATGAGAAGTAAGCGCCCCAGGAGGGAATCTGCCTGCGAGGGAAGCTGTGCAGCACATCCCTTGTTCCGCTCGCCACTTCCCTGACTCTTAGGCAAAGCCCAGCTCAGCTGGCTTGTAGGCGTGCCTCCGTGCTCAGAAGAAGTCCCGTGGCAGGCAGGATACAGGGGGATGTATTCTGGGCATGCAGCATGCTGCTTCCCATGCCCGGGACAAACTGCGAGCAGGTGCCTCGCTTGCGCTTCTATCTGCCGAGATTGGAGCTGGCCAGCGCGCACCTTGCTGCTGTGTGTGCTGCTGTCTGCAAACAGCCTCCAAACAAAGCAGGGCGCTAAGGCATGAGAAGTAAGCGCCCCAGGAGGGAATCTGCCTGCGAGGGAAGCTGTGCAGCACATCCCTTGTTCCGCTCGCCACTTCCCTGACTCTTAGGCAAAGCCCAGCTCAGCTGGCTTGTAGGCGTGCCTCCGTGCTCAGAAGCAGTCCCGTGGCAGGCAGGATACAGGGGGATGTATTCTGGGCATGCAGCATGCTGCTTCCCATGCCCGGGACAAACTGCGAGCCGGTGCCTCGCTTGCGCTTCTATCTGCCGAGACTTGGAGCCGATCAGAGCGCACCGTGCCGCTGTGTGTGCTGCTTCCACAAACAGCCTCCAAACAAAGCAGGGCGCTAAGGCATGAGAAGTAAGCGCCCCAGGAGGGAATCTGCCTGCGAGGGAAGCTGTGCAGCACATCCCTTGTTCCACTCGCCACTTCCCTGACTCTTAGGCAAAGCCCATCTCAGCTGGCTTGTAGGCGTGCCTCCGTGCTCAGAAGCAGTCCCGTGGCAGGCAGGATACAGGGGGATGTGTTCTGGGCACGCAGCATGCTGCTTCCCATGTCCGGGACAAACTGTGAGCCGGTGACTCGCTTGCGCTTCTATCTGCCGAGACTTGGAGCCGATCAGAGTGCACCTTCCCGCTCTGTGTGCTGCTGTCCGCAAACAGCCTCTAAACAAAGCAGGGCGCTAAGGCATGAGAAGTAAGCGCCCCAGGAGGGAATCTGCCTGCGAGGGAAGCTGTGCAGCACATCCCTTGTTCCGCTCGCCACTTCCCTGACTCTTAGGCAAAGCCCATCTCAGCTGGCTTGTAGGCGTGCCTCCGTGCTCAGAAGCAGTCCCGTGGCAGGCAGGATACAGGGGGATGTATTCTGGGCATGCAGCATGCTGCTTCCCATGCCCGGGACAAACTGCGAGCAGGTGCCTCGCTTGCGCTTCTATCTGCCGAGACTTGGAGCTGGCCAGCGCGCACCTTGCCGCTGTGTGTGCTGCTGTCCGCAAACAGCCTCCAAACAAAGCAGGGCGCTAAGGCATGAGAAGTAAGCACCCCAGGAGGGAATCTGCCTGCGAGGGAAGCTGTGCAGCACATCCCTTGTTCCGCTCGCCACTTTCCTGACTCTTAGGCAAAGCCCAGCTCAGCTGGCTTGTAGTCATGCCTCCGTGCTCAGAAGCAGTCCCGTGGCAGGCAGGATACAGGGGGATGTGTTCTGGGCACGCAGCATGCTGCTTCCCATGCCCGGGACAAACTGCGAGCCGGTGCCTCGCTTGCGCTTCTATCTGCCGAGACTTGGAGCTGGCCAGCGCGCACCTTGCCGCTGTGTGTGCTGCTGTCCGCAAACAGCCTCCAAACAAAGCAGGGCGCTAAGGCATGAGAAGTAAGCGCCCCAGGAGGGAATCTGCCTGCGAAGGAAGCTGTGCAGCACATCCCTTGTTCCGCTCGCCACTTCCCTGACTCTTAGGCAAAGCCCATCTCAGCTGGCTTGTAGGCGTGCCTCCGTGCTCAGAAGCAGTCCCGTGGCAGGCAGGATACAGGGGGATGTGTTCTGGGCACGCAGCATGCTGCTTCCCATGCCCGGGACAAACTGCGAGCCGGTGCCTCGCTTGCGCTTCTATCTGCCGAGACTTGGAGCCGATCAGAGCGCACCTTGCCGCTGTGTGTGCTGCTGTCCACAAACAGCCTCCAAACAAAGCAGGGCGCTAAGGCATGAGAAGTAAGCGCCCCAGGAGGGAATCTGCCTGCGAGGGAAGCTGTGCAGCACATCCCTTGTTCCACTCGCCACTTCCCTGACTCTTAGGCAAAGCCCAGCTCAGCTGGCTTGTAGGCGTGCCTCCGTGCTCAGAAGCAGTCCCGTGGCAGGCAGGATACAGGGGGATGTGTTCTGGGCACGCAGCATGCTGCTTCCCATGCCCGGGACAAACTGCGAGCCGGTGCCTCGCTTGCGCTTCTATCTGCCGAGACTTGGAGCCGATCAGAGCGCACCTTCCCGCTGTGTGTGCTGCTGTCCGCAAACAGCCTCTAAACAAAGCAGGGCGCTAAGGCATGAGAAGTAAGCGCCCCAGGAGGGAATCTGCCTGCGAGGGAAGCTGTGCAGCACATCCCTTGTTCCGCTCGCCACTTCCCTGACTCTTAGGCAAAGCCCATCTCAGCTGGCTTGTAGGCGTGCCTCCGTGCTCAGAAGCAGTCCCGTGGCAGGCAGGATACAGCGGGATGTATTCTGGGCACGCAGCATGCTGCTTCCCATGCCCGGGACAAACTGCGAGCCGGTGCCTCGCTTGCGCTTCTATCTGCCGAGACTTGGAGCTGGCCAGCGCGCACCTTGCCGCTGTGTGTGCTGCTGTCCGCAAACAGCCTCCAAACAAAGCAGGGCGCTAAGGCAGGAGAAGTAAGCGCCCCAGGAGGGAATCTGCCTGCGAGGGAAGCTGTGCAGCACATCCCTTGTTCCGCTTGCCACTTCCCTGACTCTTAGGCAAAGCCCAGCTCAGCTGGCTTGTAGGCGTGCCTCCGTGCTCAGAAGCAGTCCCGTGGCAGGCAGGATACAGGGGGATGTGTTCTGGGCATGCAGCATGCTGCTTCCCATGCCCGGGACAAACTGCGAGCAGGTGCCTCGCTTGCGCTTCTATCTGCCGAGATTGGAGCTGGCCAGCGCGCACCTTGCCGCTGTGTGTGCTGCTGTCTGCAAACAGCCTCCAAACAAAGCAGGGCGCTAAGGCATGAGAAGTAAGCGCCCCAGGAGGGAATCTGCCTGCGAGGGAAGCTGTGCAGCACATCCCTTGTTCCGCTCGCCACTTCCCTGACTCTTAGGCAAAGCCCATCTCAGCTGGCTTGTAGGCGTGCCTCCGTGCTCAGAAGCAGTCCCGTGGCAGGCAGGATACAGGGGGATGTGTTCTGGGCACGCAGCATGCTGCTTCCCATGCCCGGGACAAACTGCGAGCCGGTGCCTCGCTTGCGCTTCTATCTGCCGAGACTTGGAGCCGATCAGAGCGCACCTTGCCGCTGTGTGTGCTGCTGTCCGCAAACAGCCTCCAAACAAAGCAGGGCGCTAAGTCATGAGAAGTAAGCGCCCCAGGAGGGAATCTGCCTGCGAGGGAAGCTGTGCAGCACATCCCTTGTTCCGCTCGCCACTTTCCTGACTCTTAGGCAAAGCCCAGCTCAGCTGGCTTGTAGTCATACCTCCGTGCTCAGAAGCAGTCCCGTGGCAGGCAGGATACAGGGGGATGTGTTCTGGGCACGCAGCATGCTGCTTCCCATGCCCGGGACAAACTGCGAGCCGGTGCCTCGCTTGCGCTTCTATCTGCCGAGACTTGGAGCTGGCCAGCGCGCACCTTGCCGCTGTGTGTGCTGCTGTCCGCAAACAGCCTCCAAACAAAGCAGGGCGCTAAGGCATGAGAAGTAAGCGCCCCAGGAGGGAATCTGCCTGCGAGGGAAGCTGTGCAGCACATCCCTTGTTCCGCTCGCCACTTCCCTGACTCTTAGGCAAAGCCCAGCTCAGCTGGCTTGTAGGCGTGCCTCCGTGCTCAGAAGCAGTCCCGTGGCAGGCAGGATACAGGGGGATGTGTTCTGGGCACGCAGCATGCTGCTTCCCATGCCCGGGACAAACTGCGAGCAGGTGCCTCACTTGCGCTTCTATCTGCCGAGACTTGGAGCCGATCAGAGCGCACCTTGCCGCTGTGTGTGCTGCTGTCCACAAACAGCCTCCAAACAAAGCAGGGCGCTAAGGCATGAGAAGTAAGCGCCCCAGGAGGGAATCTGCCTGCGAGGGAAGCTGTGCAGCACATCCCTTGTTCCGCTCGCCACTTCCCTGACTCTTAGGCAAAGCCCATCTCAGCTGGCTTGTAGGCGTGCCTCCGTGCTCAGAAGCAGTCCCGTGGCAGGCAGGATACAGGGGGATGTGTTCTGGGCACGCAGCATGCTGCTTCCCATGCCCGGGACAAACTGCAAGCCGGTGACTCGCTTGCGCTTCTATCTGCCGAGACTTGGAGCCGATCAGAGCGCACCTTGCCGCTGTGTGTGCTGCTGTCCGCAAACAGCCTCCAAACAAAGCAGGGCGCTAAGGCATGAGAAGTAAGCGCCCCAGGAGGGAATCCGCCTGCGAGGGAAGCTGTGCAGCACATCCCTTGTTCCGCTCGCCACTTCCCTGACTCTTAGGCAAAGCCCAGCTCAGCTGGCTTGTAGGCGTGCCTCGGTGCTCAGAAGCAGTCCCGTGGCAGGCAGGATACAGGGGGATGTGTTCTGGGCACGCAGCATGCTGCTTCCCATGCCCGGGACAAACTGCGAGCCGGTGCCTCGCTTGCGCTTCTATCTGCCGAGACTTGGAGCCGATCAGAGCGCACCTTGCCGCTGTGTGTGCTGCTGTCCGCAAACAGCCTCCAAACAAAGCAGGGCGCTAAGGCATGAGAAGTAAGCGTCCCAGGAGGGAATCTGCCTGCGAGGGAAGCTGTGCAGCACATCCCTTGTTCCACTCGCCACTTCCCTGACTCTTAGGCAAAGCCCATCTCAGCTGGCTTGTAGGCGTGCCTCCGTGCTCAGAAGCAGTCCCGTGGCAGGCAGGATACAGGGGGATGTATTCTGGGCATGCAGCATGCTGCTTCCCATGCCCGGGACAAACTGCGAGCAGGTGCCTCGCTTGCGCTTCTATCTGCCGAGACTTGGAGCTGGCCAGCGTGCACCTTGCCGCTGTGTGTGCTGCTGTCCGCAAACAGCCTCCAAACAAAGCAGGGCGCTAAGGCAGGAGAAGTAAGCGCCCCAGGAGGGAATCTGCCTGCGAGGGAAGCTGTGCAGCACATCCCTTGTTCCGCTCGCCACTTTCCTGACTCTTAGGCAAAGCCCAGCTCAGCTGGCTTGTAGTCATGCCTCCGTGCTCAGAAGCAGTCCCGTGGCAGGCAGGATACAGGGGGATGTGTTCTGGGCACGCAGCATGCTGCTTCCCATGCCCGGGACAAACTGCGAGCCGGTGCCTCGCTTGCGCTTCTATCTGCCGAGACTTGGAGCTGGCCAGCGCGCACCTTGCCGCTGTGTGTGCTGCTGTCCGCAAACAGCCTCCAAACAAAGCAGGGCGCTAAGGCATGAGAAGTAAGCGCCCCAGGAGGGAATCTGCCTGCGAAGGAAGCTGTGCAGCACATCCCTTGTTCCGCTCGCCACTTCCCTGACTCTTAGGCAAAGCCCATCTCAGCTGGCTTGTAGGCGTGCCTCCGTGCTCAGAAGCAGTCCCGTGGCAGGCAGGATACAGGGGGATGTGTTCTGGGCACGCAGCATGCTGCTTCCCATGCCCGGGACAAACTGCGAGCCGGTGCCTCGCTTGCGCTTCTATCTGCCGAGACTTGGAGCCGATCAGAGCGCACCTTGCCGCTGTGTGTGCTGCTGTCCACAAACAGCCTCCAAACAAAGCAGGGCGCTAAGGCATGAGAAGTAAGCGCCCCAGGAGGGAATCTGCCTGCGAGGGAAGCTGTGCAGCACATCCCTTGTTCCACTCGCCACTTCCCTGACTCTTAGGCAAAGCCCAGCTCAGCTGGCTTGTAGGCGTGCCTCCGTGCTCAGAAGCAGTCCCGTGGCAGGCAGGATACAGGGGGATGTGTTCTGGGCACGCAGCATGCTGCTTCCCATGCCCGGGACAAACTGCGAGCCGGTGCCTCGCTTGCGCTTCTATCTGCCGAGACTTGGAGCCGATCAGAGCGCACCTTGCCGCTGTGTGTGCTGCTGTCCGCAAACAGCCTCCAAACAAAGCAGGGCGCTAAGGCATGAGAAGTAAGCGCCCCAGGAGGGAATCTGACTGCGAGGGAAGCTGTGCAGCACATCCCTTGTTCCGCTCGCCACTTCCCTGACTCTTAGGCAAAGCCCATCTCAGCTGGCTTGTAGGCGTGCCTCCGTGCTCAGAAGCAGTCCCGTGGCAGGCAGGATACAGGGGGATGTGTTCTGGGCACGCAGCATGCTGCTTCCCATGCCTGGGACAAACTGCGAGCCGGTGCCTCGCTTGCGCTTCTATCTGCCGAGACTTGGAGCCGATCAGAGCGCACCTTGCCGCTGTGTGTGCTGCTGTCCGCAAACAGCCTCCAAACAAAGCAGGGCGCTAAGGCATGAGAAGTAAGCGTCCCAGGAGGGAATCTGCCTGCGAGGGAAGCTGTGCAGCACATCCCTTGTTCCGCTCGCCACTTCCCTGACTCTTAGGCAAAGCCCATCTCAGCTGGCTTGTAGGCGTGCCTCCGTGCTCAGAAGCAGTCCCGTGGCAGGCAGGATACAGGGGGATGTGTTCTGGGCACGCAGCATGCTGCTTCCCATGCCCGGGACAAACTGCGAGCCGGTGCCTCGCTTGCGCTTCTATCTGCCGAGACTTGGAGCCGATCAGAGCGCACCTTGCCGCTGTGTGTGCTGCTGTCCGCAAACAGCCTCCAAACAAAGCAGGGCGCTAAGGCATGAGAAGTAAGCGTCCCAGGAGGGAATCTGCCTGCGAGGGAAGCTGTGCAGCACATCCCTTGTTCCACTCGCCACTTCCCTGACTCTTAGGCAAAGCCCATCTCAGCTGGCTTGTAGGCGTGCCTCCGTGCTCAGAAGCAGTCCCGTGGCAGGCAGGATACAGGGGGATGTATTCTGGGCATGCAGCATGCTGCTTCCCATGCCCGGGACAAACTGCGAGCCGGTGCCTCGCTTGCGCTTCTATCTGCCGAGACTTGGAGCTGGCCAGCGCGCACCTTGCCGCTGTGTGTGCTGCTGTCCGCAAACAGCCTCCAAACAAAGCAGGGCGCTAAGGCATGAGAAGTAAGCGCCCCAGGAGGGAATCTGCCTGCGAGGGAAGCTGTGCAGCACATCCCTTGTTCCGCTCGCCACTTCCCTGACTCTTAGGCAAAGCCCAGCTCAGCTGGCTTGTAGGCGTGCCTCCGTGCTCAGAAGCAGTCCCGTGGCAGGCAGGATACAGGGGGATGTATTCTGGGCATGCAGCATGCTGCTTCCCATGCCCGGGACAAACTGCGAGCAGGTGCCTCGCTTGCGCTTCTATCTGCCGAGACTTGGAGCTGGCCAGCGCGCACCTTGCCGCTGTGTGTGCTGCTGTCCGCAAACAGCCTCCAAACAAAGCAGGGCGCTAAGGCATGAGAAGTAAGCGCCCCAGGAGGGAATCTGCCTGCGAGGGAAGCTGTGCAGCACATCCCTTGTTCCGCTCGCCACTTCCCTGACTCTTAGGCAAAGCCCAGCTCAGCTGGCTTGTAGGCGTGCCTCCGTGCTCAGAAGCAGTCCCGTGGCAGGCAGGATACAGGGGGATGTGTTCTGGGCACGCAGCATGCTGCTTCCCATGCCTGGGACAAACTGCGAGCCGGTGCCTCGCTTGCGCTTCTATCTGCCGAGACTTGGAGCCGATCAGAGCGCACCTTGCCGCTGTGTGTGCTGCTGTCCGCAAACAGCCTCCAAACAAAGCAGGGCGCTAAGGCATGAGAAGTAAGCGCCCCAGGAGGGAATCTGCCTGCGAGGGAAGCTGTGCAGCACATCCCTTGTTCCGCTCGCCACTTCCCTGACTCTTAGGCAAAGCCCAGCTCAGCTGGCTTGTAGGCGTGCCTCCGTGCTCAGAAGCAGTCCCGTGGCAGGCAGGATACAGGGGGATGTGTTCTGGGCACGCAGCATGCTGCTTCCCATGCCCGGGACAAACTGCGAGCCGGTGCCTCGCTTGCGCTTCTATCTGCCGAGACTTGGAGCCGATCAGAGCGCACCTTGCCGCTGTGTGTGCTGCTGTCCGCAAACAGCCTCCAAACAAAGCAGGGCGCTAAGGCATGAGAAGTAAGCGTCCCAGGAGGGAATCTGCCTGCGAGGGAAGCTGTGCAGCACATCCCTTGTTCCGCTCGCCACTTCCCTGACTCTTAGGCAAAGCCCATCTCAGCTGGCTTGTAGGCGTGCCTCCGTGCTCAGAAGCAGTCCCGTGGCAGGCAGGATACAGGGGGATGTGTTCTGGGCACGCAGCATGCTGCTTCCCATGCCCGGGACAAACTGCGAGCCGGTGCCTCGCTTGCGCTTCTATCTGCTGAGACTTGGAGCCGATCAGAGCGCACCTTGCCGCTGTGTGTGCTGCTGTCCGCAAACAGCCTCCAAACAAAGCAGGGCGCTAAGGCATGAGAAGTAAGCGTCCCAGGAGGGAATCTGCCTGCGAGGGAAGCTGTGCAGCACATCCCTTGTTCCACTCGCCACTTCCCTGACTCTTAGGCAAAGCCCATCTCAGCTGGCTTGTAGGCGTGCCTCCGTGCTCAGAAGCAGTCCCGTGGCAGGCAGGATACAGGGGGATGTATTCTGGGCATGCAGCATGCTGCTTCCCATGCCCGGGACAAACTGCGAGCCGGTGCCTCGCTTGCGCTTCTATCTGCCGAGACTTGGAGCTGGCCAGCGCGCACCTTGCCGCTGTGTGTGCTGCTGTCCGCAAACAGCCTCCAAACAAAGCAGGGCGCTAAGGCATGAGAAGTAAGCGCCCCAGGAGGGAATCTGCCTGCGAGGGAAGCTGTGCAGCACATCCCTTGTTCCGCTCGCCACTTCCCTGACTCTTAGGCAAAGCCCAGCTCAGCTGGCTTGTAGGCGTGCCTCCGTGCTCAGAAGCAGTCCCGTGGCAGGCAGGATACAGGGGGATGTATTCTGGGCATGCAGCATGCTGCTTCCCATGCCCGGGACAAACTGCGAGCAGGTGCCTCGCTTGCGCTTCTATCTGCCGAGACTTGGAGCTGGCCAGCGCGCACCTTGCCGCTGTGTGTGCTGCTGTCCGCAAACAGCCTCCAAACAAAGCAGGGCGCTAAGGCATGAGAAGTAAGCGCCCCAGGAGGGAATCTGCCTGCGAGGGAAGCTGTGCAGCACATCCCTTGTTCCGCTCGCCACTTCCCTGACTCTTAGGCAAAGCCCAGCTCAGCTGGCTTGTAGGCGTGCCTCCGTGCTCAGAAGCAGTCCCGTGGCAGGCAGGATACAGGGGGATGTGTTCTGGGCACGCAGCATGCTGCTTCCCATGCCTGGGACAAACTGCGAGCCGGTGCCTCGCTTGCGCTTCTATCTGCCGAGACTTGGAGCCGATCAGAGCGCACCTTGCCGCTGTGTGTGCTGCTGTCCGCAAACAGCCTCCAAACAAAGCAGGGCGCTAAGGCATGAGAAGTAAGCGCCCCAGGAGGGAATCTGCCTGCGAGGGAAGCTGTGCAGCACATCCCTTGTTCCGCTCGCCACTTCCCTGACTCTTAGGCAAAGCCCAGCTCAGCTGGCTTGTAGGCGTGCCTCCGTGCTCAGAAGCAGTCCCGTGGCAGGCAGGATACAGGGGGATGTGTTCTGGGCACGCAGCATGCTGCTTCCCATGCCCGGGACAAACTGCGAGCCGGTGCCTCGCTTGCGCTTCTATCTGCCGAGACTTGGAGCCGATCAGAGCGCACCTTGCCGCTGTGTGTGCTGCTGTCCGCAAACAGCCTCCAAACAAAGCAGGGCGCTAAGGCATGAGAAGTAAGCGCCCCAGGAGGGAATCCGCCTGCGAGGGAAGCTGTGCAGCACATCCCTTGTTCCGCTCGCCACTTCCCTGACTCTTAGGCAAAGCCCAGCTCAGCTGGATTGTAGGCGTGCCTCCGTGCTCAGAAGCAGTCCCGTGGCAGGCAGGATACAGGGGGATGTGTTCTGGGCATGCAGCATGCTGCTTCCCATGCCCGGGACAAACTGCGAGCCGGTGCCTCGCTTGCGCTTCTATCTGCCGAGATTGGAGCTGGCCAGCGCGCACCTTGCCGCTGTGTGTGCTGCTGTCCGCAAACAGCCTCCAAACAAAGCAGGGCGCTAAGGCATGAGAAGTAAGCGCCCCAGGAGGGAATCTGCCTGCGAGGGAAGCTGTGCAGCACATCCCTTGTTCCGCTCGCCACTTCCCTGACTCTTAGGCAAAGCCCAGCTCAGCTGGCTTGTAGGCGTGCCTCCGTGCTCAGAAGCAGTCCCGTGGCAGGCAGGATACAGCGGGATGTGTTCTGGGCACGCAGCATGCTGCTTCCCATGCCCGGGACAAACTGCGAGCCGGTGCCTCGCTTGCGCTTCTATCTGCCGAGACTTGGAGCCGATCAGAGCGCACCTTGCCGCTGTGTGTGCTGCTGTCCGCAAACAGCCTCCAAACAAAGCAGGGCGCTAAGGCATGAGAAGTAAGCGCCCCAGGAGGGAATCTGCCTGCGAGGGAAGCTGTGCAGCACATCCCTTGTTCCACTCGCCACTTCCCTGACTCTTAGGCAAAGCCCATCTCAGCTGGCTTGTAGGCGTGCCTCCGTGCTCAGAAGCAGTCCCGTGGCAGGCAGGATACAGGGGGATGTATTCTGGGCATGCAGCATGCTGCTTCCCATGCCTGGGACAAACTGCGAGCAGGTGCCTCGCTTGCGCTTCTATCTGCCGAGACTTGGAGCTGGCCAGCGCGCACCTTGCCGCTGTGTGTGCTGCTGTCCGCAAACAGCCTCCAAACAAAGCAGGGCGCTAAGGCATGAGAAGTAAGCGCCCCAGGAGGGAATCTGCCTGCGAGGGAAGCTGTGCAGCACATCCCTTGTTCCGCTCGCCACTTCCCTGACTCTTAGGCAAAGCCCATCTCAGCTGGCTTGTAGGCGTGCCTCCGTGCTCAGAAGCAGTCCCGTGGCAGGCAGGATACAGCGGGATGTGTTCTGGGCACGCAGCATGCTGCTTCCCATGCCCGGGACAAACTGCGAGCCGGTGCCTCGCTTGCGCTTCTATCTGCCGAGACTTGGAGCCGATCAGAGCGCACCTTCCCGCTGTGTGTGCTGCTGTCCGCAAACAGCCTCCAAACAAAGCAGGACGCTAAGGCAGGAGAAGTAAGCGCCCCAGGAGGGAATCTGCCTGCGAGGGAAGCTGTGCAGCACATCCCTTGTTCCACTCGCCACTTCCCTGACTCTTAGGCAAAGCCCATCTCAGCTGGCTTGTAGGCGTGCCTCCATGCTCAGAAGCAGTCCCGTGGCAGGCAGGATACAGGGGGATGTATTCTGGGCATGCAGCATGCTGCTTCCCATGCCCGGGACAAACTGCGAGCAGGTGCCTCGCTTGCGCTTCTATCTGCCGAGACTTGGAGCTGGCCAGCGCGCACCTTGCCGCTGTGTGTGCTGCTGTCCGCAAACAGCCTCCAAACAAAGCAGGGCGCTAAGGCATGAGAAGTAAGCGCCCCAGGAGGGAATCTGCCTGCGAGGGAAGCTGTGCAGCACATCCCTTGTTCCGCTCGCCACTTCCCTGACTCTTAGGCAAAGCCCATCTCAGCTGGCTTGTAGGCGTGCCTCCGTGCTCAGAAGCAGTCCCGTGGCAGGCAGGATACAGGGGGATGTATTCTGGGCATGCAGCATGCTGCTTCCCATGCCCGGAACAAACTGCGAGCAGGTGCCTCGCTTGCGCTTCTATCTGCCGAGACTTGGAGCTGGCCAGCGCGCACCTTGCCGCTGTGTGTGCTGCTGTCCGCAAACAGCCTCCAAACAAAGCAGGGCGCTAAGGCATGAGAAGTAAGCGCCCCAGGAGGGAATCTGCCTGCGAGGGAAGCTGTGCAGCACATCCCTTGTTCCGCTCGCCACTTCCCTGACTCTTAGGCAAAGCCCAGCTCAGCTGGCTTGTAGGCGTGCCTCCGTGCTCAGAAGCAGTCCCGTGGCAGGCAGGATACAGGGGGATGTGTTCTGGGCACGCAGCATGCTGCTTCCCATGCCCGGGACAAACTGCGAGCCGGTGCCTCGCTTGCGCTTCTATCTGCCGAGACTTGGAGCCGATCAGAGCGCACCTTGCCGCTGTGTGTGCTGCTGTCCGCAAACAGCCTCCAAACAAAGCAGGGCGCTAAGGCATGAGAAGTAAGCGCCCCAGGAGGGAATCTGCCTGCGAGGGAAGCTGTGCAGCACATCCCTTGTTCCGCTCGCCACTTCCCTGACTCTTAGGCAAAGCCCAGCTCAGCTGGCTTGTAGTCATGCCTCCGTGCTCAGAAGCAGTCCCGTGGCAGGCAGGATACAGGGGGATGTATTCTGGGCACGCAGCATGCTGCTTCCCATGCCCGGGACAAACTGCGAGCAGGTGCCTCGCTTGCGCTTCTATCTGCCGAGACTTGGAGCTGGCCAGCGCGCACCTTGCCGCTGTGTGTGCTGCTGTCCGCAAACAGCCTCCAAACAAAGCAGGGCGCTAAGGCATGAGAAGTAAGCGCCCCAGGAGGGAATCTGCCTGCGAGGGAAGCTGTGCAGCACATCCCTTGTTCCGCTCGCCACTTCCCTGACTCTTAGGCAAAGCCCAGCTCAGCTGGCTTGTAGGCGTGCCTCCGTGCTCAGAAGCAGTCCTGTGGCAGGCAGGATACAGGGGGTTGTATTCTGGGCATGCAGCATGCTGCTTCCCATGCCCGGGACAAACTGCGAGCAGGTGCCTCGCTTGCGCTTCTATCTGCCGAGACTTGGAGCTCGCCAGAGCGCACCTTCCCGCTGTGTGTGCTGCTGTCCGCAAACAGCCTCCAAACAAAGCAGGACGCTAAGGCAGGAGAAGTTAGCGTCCCAGGAGGGAATCTGCCTGCGAGGGAAGCTGTGCAGCACATCCCTTGTTCCGCTCGCCACTTCCCTGACTCTTAGGCAAAGCCCAGCTCAGCTGGCTTGTAGGCGTGCCTCCGTGCTCAGAAGCAGTCCCGTGGCAGGCAGGATACAGGGGGATGTGTTCTGGGCACGCAGCATGCTGCTTCCCATGCCCGGGACAAACTGCGAGCCGGTGCCTCGCTTGCGCTTCTATCTGCCGAGACTTGGAGCCGATCAGAGCGCACCTTCCCGCTGTGTGTGCTGCTGTCCGCAAACAGCCTCCAAACAAAGCAGGGCGCTAAGGCATGAGAAGTAAGCGTCCCAGGAGGGAATCTGTCTGCGAGGGAAGCTGTGCAGCACATCCCTTGTTCCACTCGCCACTTCCCTGACTCTTAGGCAAAGCCCATCTCAGCTGGCTTGTAGGCGTGCCTCCGTGCTCAGAAGCAGTCCCGTGGCAGGCAGGATACAGGGGGATGTATTCTGGGCATGCAGCATGCTGCTTCCCATGCCCGGGACAAACTGCGAGCCGGTGCCTCGCTTGCGCTTCTATCTGCCGAGACTTGGAGCTGGCCAGAGCGCACCTTCCCGCTGTGTGTGCTGCTGTCCGCAAACAGCCTCCAAACAAAGCAGGGCGCTAAGGCATGAGAAGTAAGCGCCCCAGGAGGGAATCTGCCTGCGAGGGAAGCTGTGCAGCACATCCCTTGTTCCGCTCGCCACTTCCCTGACTCTTAGGCAAAGCCCATCTCAGCTGGCTTGTAGGCGTGCCTCCGTGCTCAGAAGCAGTCCCGTGGCAGGCAGGATACAGGGGGATGTGTTCTGGGCACGCAGCATGCTGCTTCCCATGCCCGGGACAAACTGTGAGCCGGTGACTCGCTTGCGCTTCTATCTGCCGAGACTTGGAGCCGATCAGAGCGCACCTTGCCGCTGTGTGTGCTGCTGTCCGCAAACAGCCTCCAAACAAAGCAGGGCGCTAAGGCATGAGAAGTAAGCGTCCCAGGAGGGAATCTGCCTGCGAGGGAAGCTGTGCAGCACATCCCTTGTTCCGCTCGCCACTTCCCTGACTCTTAGGCAAAGCCCATCTCAGCTGGCTTGTAGGCGTGCCTCCGTGCTCAGAAGCAGTCCCGTGGCAGGCAGGATACAGGGGGATGTATTCTGGGCATGCAGCATGCTGCTTCCCATGCCCGGGACAAACTGCGAGCAGGTGCCTCGCTTGCGCTTCTATCTGCCGAGACTTGGAGATGGCCAGCGCGCACCTTGCCGCTATGTGTGCTGCTGTCCGCAAACAGCCTCCAAACAAAGCAGGGCGCTAAGGCAGGAGAAGTAAGCGCCCCAGGAGGGAATCTGCCTGCGAGGGAAGCTGTGCAGCACATCGCTTGTTCCGCTCGCCACTTCCCTGACTCTTAGGCAAAGCCCAGCTCAGCTGGCTTGTAGGCGTGCCTCCGTGCTCAGAAGCAGTCCCGTGGCAGGCAGGATACAGGGGGATGTGTTCTGGGCACGCAGCATGCTGCTTCCCATGCCCGGGACAAACTGCGAGCCGGTGCCTCGCTTGCGCTTCTATCTGCCGAGACTTGGAGCTGGCCAGCGCGCACCTTGCCGCTGTGTGTGCTGCTGTCCGCAAACAGCCTCCAAACAAAGCAGGGCGCTAAGGCATGAGAAGTAAGCGCCCCAGGAGGGAATCTGCCTGCGAGGGAAGCTGTGCAGCACATCCCTTGTTCCGCTCGCCACTTCCCTGACTCTTAGGCAAAGCCCAGCTCAGCTGGCTTGTAGTCATGCCTCCGTGCTCAGAAGCAGTCCCGTGGCAGGCAGGATACAGGGGGATGTGTTCTGGGCACGCAGCATGCTGCTTCCCATGCCCGGGACAAACTGCGAGCCGGTGCCTCGCTTGCGCTTCTATCTGCCGAGACTTGGAGCCGATCAGAGCGCACCTTCCCGCTGTGTGTGCTGCTGTCCACAAACAGCCTCCAAACAAAGCAGGGCGCTAAGGCATGAGAAGTAAGCGTCCCAGGAGGGAATCTGCCTGCGAGGGAAGCTGTGCAGCACATCCCTTGTTCCGCTCGCCACTTCCCTGACTCTTAGGCAAAGCCCATCTCAGCTGGCTTGTAGGCGTGCCTCCGTGCTCAGAAGCAGTCCCGTGGCAGGCAGGATACAGGGGGATGTATTCTGGGCATGCAGCATGCTGCTTCCCATGCCCGGGACAAACTGCGAGCAGGTGCCTCGCTTGCGCTTCTATCTGCCGAGACTTGGAGCTGGCCAGCGCGCACCTTGCCGCTGTGTGTGCTGCTGTCCGCAAACAGCCTCCAAACAAAGCAGGGCGCTAAGGCATGAGAAGTAAGCGCCCCAGGAGGGAATCTGCCTGCGAGGGAAGCTGTGCAGCACATCCCTTGTTCCGCTCGCCACTTCCCTGACTCTTAGGCAAAGCCCATCTCAGCTGGCTTGTAGGCGTGCCTCCGTGCTCAGAAGCAGTCCCGTGGCAGGCAGGATACAGCGGGATGTGTTCTGGGCACGCAGCATGCTGCTTCCCATGCCCGGGACAAACTGCGAGCCGGTGCCTCGCTTGCGCTTCTATCTGCCGAGACTTGGAGCCGATCAGAGCGCACCTTCCCGCTGTGTGTGCTGCTGTCCGCAAACAGCCTCCAAACAAAGCAGGGCGCTAAGGCATGAGAAGTAAGCGTCCCAGGAGGGAATCTGCCTGCGAGGGAAGCTGTGCAGCACATCCCTTGTTCCACTCGCCACTTCCCTGACTCTTAGGCAAAGCCCATCTCAGCTGGCTTGTAGGCGTGCCTCCGTGCTCAGAAGCAGTCCCGTGGCAGGCAGGATACAGGGGGATGTATTCTGGGCATGCAGCATGCTGCTTCCCATGCCCGGGACAAACTGCGAGCCGGTGCCTCGCTTGCGCTTCTATCTGCCGAGACTTGGAGCTGGCCAGCGCGCACCTTGCCGCTGTGTGTGCTGCTGTCCGCAAACAGCCTCCAAACAAAGCAGGGCGCTAAGGCATGAGAAGTAAGCGCCCCAGGAGGGAATCTGCCTGCGAGGGAAGCTGTGCAGCACATCCCTTGTTCCGCTCGCCACTTCCCTGACTCTTAGGCAAAGCCCATCTCAGCTGGCTTGTAGGCGTGCCTCCGTGCTCAGAAGCAGTCCCGTGGCAGGCAGGATACAGGGGGATGTGTTCTGGGCACGCAGCATGCTGCTTCCCATGCCCGGGACAAACTGTGAGCCGGCGACTCGCTTGCGCTTCTATCTGCCGAGACTTGGAGCCGATCAGAGCGCACCTTGCCGCTGTGTGTGCTGCTGTCCGCAAACAGCCTCCAAACAAAGCAGGGCGCTAAGGCATGAGAAGTAAGCGTCCCAGGAGGGAATCTGCCTGCGAGGGAAGCTGTGCAGCACATCCCTTGTTCCGCTCGCCACTTCCCTGACTCTTAGGCAAAGCCCAGCTCAGCTGGCTTGTAGGCGTGCCTCCGTGCTCAGAAGCAGTCCCGTGGCAGGCAGGATACAGGGGGATGTATTCTGGGCATGCAGCATGCTGCTTCCCATGCCCGGGACAAACTGCGAGCAGGTGCCTCGCTTGCGCTTCTATCTGCCGAGACTTGGAGCTGGCCAGCGCGCACCTTCCCGCTGTGTGTGCTGCTGTCCGCAAACAGCCTCCAAACAAAGCAGGGCGCTAAGGCATGAGAAGTAAGCGCCCCAGGAGGGAATCTGCCTGCGAGGGAAGCTGTGCAGCACATCCCTTGTTCCGCTCGCCACTTCCCTGACTCTTAGGCAAAGCCCATCTCAGCTGGCTTGTAGGCGTGCCTCCGTGCTCAGAAGCAGTCCCGTGGCAGGCAGGATACAGGGGGATGTATTCTGGGCATGCAGCATGCTGCTTCCCATGCCCGGGACAAACTGCGAGCAGGTGCCTCGCTTGCGCTTCTATCTGCCGAGACTTGGAGATGGCCAGCGCGCACCTTGCCGCTATGTGTGCTGCTGTCCGCAAACAGCCTCCAAACAAAGCAGGGCGCTAAGGCAGGAGAAGTAAGCGCCCCAGGAGGGAATCTGCCTGCGAGGGAAGCTGTGCAGCACATCGCTTGTTCCGCTCGCCACTTCCCTGACTCTTAGGCAAAGCCCAGCTCAGCTGGCTTGTAGGCGTGCCTCCGTGCTCAGAAGCAGTCCCGTGGCAGGCAGGATACAGGGGGATGTGTTCTGGGCACGCAGCATGCTGCTTCCCATGCCCGGGACAAACTGCGAGCCGGTGCCTCGCTTGCGCTTCTATCTGCCGAGATTGGAGCTGGCCAGCGCGCACCTTGCCGCTGTGTGTGCTGCTGTCCGCAAACAGCCTCCAAACAAAGCAGGGCGCTAAGGCATGAGAAGTAAGCGCCCCAGGAGGGAATCTGCCTGCGAGGGAAGCTGTGCAGCACATCCCTTGTTCCGCTCGCCACTTCCCTGACTCTTAGGCAAAGCCCAGCTCAGCTGGCTTGTAGGCGTGCCTCCGTGCTCAGAAGCAGTCCCGTGGCAGGCAGGATACAGGGGGATGTGTTCTGGGCACGCAGCATGCTGCTTCCCATGCCCGGGACAAACTGCGAGCCGGTTCCTCGCTTGCGCTTCTATCTGCCGAGACTTGGAGCCGATCAGAGCGCACCTTGCCGCTGTGTGTGCTGCTGTCCGCAAACAGCCTCCAAACAAAGCAGGGCGCTAAGGCATGAGAAGTAAGCGCCCCAGGAGGGAATCTGCCTGCGAGGGAAGCTGTGCAGCACATCCCTTGTTCCACTCGCCACTTCCCTGACTCTTAGGCAAAGCCCATCTCAGCTGGCTTGTAGGCGTGCCTCCGTGCTCAGAAGCAGTCCCGTGGCAGGCAGGATACAGGGGGATGTATTCTGGGCATGCAGCATGCTGCTTCCCATGCCCGGGACAAACTGCGAGCAGGTGCCTCGCTTGCGCTTCTATCTGCCGAGACTTGGAGCTGGCCAGCGCGCACCTTGCCGCTGTGTGTGCTGCTGTCCGCAAACAGCCTCCAAACAAAGCAGGGCGCTAAGGCATGAGAAGTAAGCGCCCCAGGAGGGAATCTGCCTGCGAGGGAAGCTGTGCAGCACATCCCTTGTTCCGCTCGCCACTTCCCTGACTCTTAGGCAAAGCCCATCTCAGCTGGCTTGTAGGCGTGCCTCCGTGCTCAGAAGCAGTCCCGTGGCAGGCAGGATACAGGGGGATGTATTCTGGGCATGCAGCATGCTGCTTCCCATGCCCGGGACAAACTGCGAGCAGGTGCCTCGCTTGCGCTTCTATCTGCCGAGACTTGGAGCTGGCCAGCGCGCACCTTGCCGCTGTGTGTGCTGCTGTCCGCAAACAGCCTCCAAACAAAGCAGGGCGCTAAGGCATGAGAAGTAAGCGCCCCAGGAGGGAATCTGCCTGCGAGGGAAGCTGTGCAGCACATCCCTTGTTCCGCTCGCCACTTTCCTGACTCTTAGGCAAAGCTCAGCTCAGCTGGCTTGTAGTCATGCCTCCGTGCTCAGAAGCAGTCCCGTGGCAGACAGGATACAGGGGGATGTATTCTGGGCACGCAGCATGCTGCTTCCCATGCCCGGGACAAACTGCGAGCAGGTGCCTCGCTTGCGCTTCTATCTGCCGAGACTTGGAGCTGGCCAGCGCGCACCTTGCCGCTGTGTGTGCTGCTGTCCGCAAACAGCCTCCAAACAAAGCAGGGCGCTAAGGCATGAGAAGTAAGCGCCCCAGGAGGGAATCTGCCTGCGAGGGAAGCTGTGCAGCACATCCCTTGTTCCGCTCGCCACTTCCCTGACTCTTAGGCAAAGCCCAGCTCAGCTGGCTTGTAGGCGTGCCTCCGTGCTCAGAAGCAGTCCCGTGGCAGGCAGGATACAGGGGGATGTATTCTGGGCATGCAGCATGCTGCTTCCCATGCCCGGGACAAACTGCGAGCCGGTGCCTCGCTTGCGCTTCTATCTGCCGAGACTTGGAGATGGCCAGCGCGCACCTTGCCGCTATGTGTGCTGCTGTCCGCAAACAGCCTCCAAACAAAGCAGGGCGCTAAGGCATGAGAAGTAAGCGCCCCAGGAGGGAATCTGCCTGCGAGGGAAGCTGTGCAGCACATCCCTTGTTCCGCTCGCCACTTCCCTGACTCTTAGGCAAAGCCCATCTCAGCTGGCTTGTAGGCGTGCCTCCGTGCTCAGAAGCAGTCCCGTGGCAGGCAGGATACAGCGGGATGTGTTCTGGGCACACAGCATGCTGCTTCCCATGCCCGGGACAAACTGCGAGCCGGTGCCTCGCTTGCGCTTCTATCTGCCGAGACTTGGAGCCGATCAGAGCGCACCTTCCCGCTGTGTGTGCTGCTGTCCGCAAACAGCCTCCAAACAAAGCAGGGCGCTAAGGCAGGAGAAGTAAGCGCCCCAGGAGGGAATCTGCCTGCGAGGGAAGCTGTGCAGCACATCGCTTGTTCCGCTCGCCACTTCCCTGACTCTTAGGCAAAGCCCAGCTCAGCTGGCTTGTAGGCGTGCCTCCGTGCTCAGAAGCAGTCCCGTGGCAGGCAGGATACAGGGGGATGTGTTCTGGGCACGCAGCATGCTGCTTCCCATGCCCGGGACAAACTGCGAGCCGGTGCCTCGCTTGCGCTTCTATCTGCCGAGATTGGAGCTGGCCAGCGCGCACCTTGCCGCTGTGTGTGCTGCTGTCCGCAAACAGCCTCCAAACAAAGCAGGGCGCTAAGGCATGAGAAGTAAGCGCCCCAGGAGGGAATCTGCCTGCGAGGGAAGCTGTGCAGCACATCCCTTGTTCCGCTCGCCACTTCCCTGACTCTTAGGCAAAGCCCAGCTCAGCTGGCTTGTAGGCGTGCCTCCGTGCTCAGAAGCAGTCCCGTGGCAGGCAGGATACAGGGGGATGTGTTCTGGGCACGCAGCATGCTGCTTCCCATGCCCGGGACAAACTGCGAGCCGGTTCCTCGCTTGCGCTTCTATCTGCCGAGACTTGGAGCCGATCAGAGCGCACCTTGCCGCTGTGTGTGCTGCTGTCCGCAAACAGCCTCCAAACAAAGCAGGGCGCTAAGGCATGAGAAGTAAGCGCCCCAGGAGGGAATCTGCCTGCGAGGGAAGCTGTGCAGCACATCCCTTGTTCCACTCGCCACTTCCCTGACTCTTAGGCAAAGCCCATCTCAGCTGGCTTGTAGGCGTGCCTCCGTGCTCAGAAGCAGTCCCGTGGCAGGCAGGATACAGGGGGATGTATTCTGGGCATGCAGCATGCTGCTTCCCATGCCCGGGACAAACTGCGAGCAGGTGCCTCGCTTGCGCTTCTATCTGCCGAGACTTGGAGCTGGCCAGCGCGCACCTTGCCGCTGTGTGTGCTGCTGTCCGCAAACAGCCTCCAAACAAAGCAGGGCGCTAAGGCATGAGAAGTAAGCGCCCCAGGAGGGAATCTGCCTGCGAGGGAAGCTGTGCAGCACATCCCTTGTTCCGCTCGCCACTTTCCTGACTCTTAGGCAAAGCTCAGCTCAGCTGGCTTGTAGTCATGCCTCCGTGCTCAGAAGCAGTCCCGTGGCAGGCAGGATACAGGGGGATGTATTCTGGGCACGCAGCATGCTGCTTCCCATGCCCGGGACAAACTGCGAGCAGGTGCCTCGCTTGCGCTTCTATCTGCCGAGACTTGGAGCTGGCCAGCGCGCACCTTGCCGCTGTGTGTGCTGCTGTCCGCAAACAGCCTCCAAACAAAGCAGGGCGCTAAGGCATGAGAAGTAAGCGCCCCAGGAGGGAATCTGCCTGCGAGGGAAGCTGTGCAGCACATCCCTTGTTCCGCTCGCCACTTCCCTGACTCTTAGGCAAAGCCCAGCTCAGCTGGCTTGTAGGCGTGCCTCCGTGCTCAGAAGCAGTCCCGTGGCAGGCAGGATACAGGGGGATGTATTCTGGGCATGCAGCATGCTGCTTCCCATGCCCGGGACAAACTGCGAGCCGGTGCCTCGCTTGCGCTTCTATCTGCCGAGACTTGGAGATGGCCAGCGCGCACCTTGCCGCTATGTGTGCTGCTGTCCGCAAACAGCCTCCAAACAAAGCAGGGCGCTAAGGCATGAGAAGTAAGCGCCCCAGGAGGGAATCTGCCTGCGAGGGAAGCTGTGCAGCACATCCCTTGTTCCGCTCGCCACTTCCCTGACTCTTAGGCAAAGCCCATCTCAGCTGGCTTGTAGGCGTGCCTCCGTGCTCAGAAGCAGTCCCGTGGCAGGCAGGATACAGCGGGATGTGTTCTGGGCACACAGCATGCTGCTTCCCATGCCCGGGACAAACTGCGAGCCGGTGCCTCGCTTGCGCTTCTATCTGCCGAGACTTGGAGCCGATCAGAGCGCACCTTCCCGCTGTGTGTGCTGCTGTCCGCAAACAGCCTCCAAACAAAGCAGGGCGCTAAGGCAGGAGAAGTAAGCGCCCCAGGAGGGAATCTGCCTGCGAGGGAAGCTGTGCAGCACATCCCTTGTTCCGCTCGCCACTTCCCTGACTCTTAGGCAAAGCCCAGCTCAGCTGGCTTGTAGGCGTGCCTCCGTGCTCAGAAGCAGTCCCGTGGCAGGCAGGATACAGCGGGATGTGTTCTGGGCACGCAGCATGCTGCTTCCCATGCCCGGGACAAACTGCGAGCCGGTTCCTCGCTTGCGCTTCTATCTGCCGAGACTTGGAGCCGATCAGAGCGCACCTTGCCGCTGTGTGTGCTGCTGTCCGCAAACAGCCTCCAAACAAAGCAGGGCGCTAAGGCATGAGAAGTAAGCGCCCCAGGAGGGAATCTGCCTGCGAGGGAAGCTGTGCAGCACATCCCTTGTTCCACTCGCCACTTCCCTGACTCTTAGGCAAAGCCCATCTCAGCTGGCTTGTAGGCGTGCCTCCGTGCTCAGAAGCAGTCCCGTGGCAGGCAGGATACAGGGGGATGTATTCTGGGCATGCAGCATGCTGCTTCCCATGCCCGGGACAAACTGCGAGCAGGTGCCTCGCTTGCGCTTCTATCTGCCGAGACTTGGAGCTGGCCAGCGCGCACCTTGCCGCTGTGTGTGCTGCTGTCCGCAAACAGCCTCCAAACAAAGCAGGGCGCTAAGGCATGAGAAGTAAGCTCCCCAGGAGGGAATCTGACTGCGAGGGAAGCTGTGCAGCACATCCCTTGTTCCGCTCGCCACTTCCCTGACTCTTAGGCAAAGCCCAGCTCAGCTGGCTTGTAGGCGTGCCTCCGTGCTCAGAAGCAGTCCCGTGGCAGGCAGGATACAGGGGGATGTATTCTGGGCATGCAGCATGCTGCTTCCCATGCCCGGGACAAACTGCGAGCAGGTGCCTCGCTTGCGCTTCTATCTGCCGAGACTTGGAGATGGCCAGCGCGCACCTTCCCGCTATGTGTGCTGCTGTCCGCAAACAGCCTCCAAACAAAGCAGGGCGCTAAGGCATGAGAAGTAAGCGCCCCAGGAGGGAATCTGCCTGCGAGGGAAGCTGTGCAGCACATCCCTTGTTCCGCTCGCCACTTCCCTGACTCTTAGGCAAAGCCCAGCTCAGCTGGCTTGTAGGCGTGCCTCCGTGCTCAGAAGCAGTCCCGTGGCAGGCAGGATACAGCGGGATGTGTTCTGGGCACGCAGCATGCTGCTTCCCATGCCCGGGACAAACTGCGAGCCGGTGCCTCGCTTGCGCTTCTATCTGCCGAGACTTGGAGCCGATCAGAGCGCACCTTGCCGCTGTGTGTGCTGCTGTCCGCAAACAGCCTCCAAACAAAGCAGGGCGCTAAGGCATGAGAAGTAAGCGTCCCAGGAGGGAATCTGCCTGCGAGGGAAGCTGTGCAGCACATCCCTTGTTCCGCTCGCCACTTCCCTGACTCTTAGGCAAAGCCCATCTCAGCTGGCTTGTAGGCGTGCCTCCGTGCTCAGAAGCAGTCCCGTGGCAGGCAGGATACAGGGGGATGTATTCTGGGCATGCAGCATGCTGCTTCCCATGCCCGGGACAAACTGCGAGCAGGTGCCTCGCTTGCGCTTCTATCTGCCGAGACTTGGAGCTGGCCAGCGCGCACCTTGCCGCTGTGTGTGCTGCTGTCCGCAAACAGCCTCCAAACAAAGCAGGGCGCTAAGGCATGAGAAGTAAGCGCCCCAGGAGGGAATCTGCCTGCGAGGGAAGCTGTGCAGCACATCCCTTGTTCCGCTCGCCACTTCCCTGACTCTTAGGCAAAGCCCAGCTCAGCTGGCTTGTAGGCGTGCCTCCGTGCTCAGAAGCAGTCCCGTGGCAGGCAGGATACAGGGGGATGTATTCTGGGCATGCAGCATGCTGCTTCCCATGCCCGGGACAAACTGCGAGCAGGTGCCTCGCTTGCGCTTCTATCTGCCGAGACTTGGAGCTGGCCAGCGCGCACCTTGCCGCTGTGTGTGCTGCTGTCCGCAAACAGCCTCCAAACAAAGCAGGGCGCTAAGGCATGAGAAGTAAGCGCCCCAGGAGGGAATCTGCCTGCGAGGGAAGCTGTGCAGCACATCCCTTGTTCCGCTCGCCACTTCCCTGACTCTTAGGCAAAGCCCATCTCAGCTGGCTTGTAGGCGTGCCTCCGTGCTCAGAAGCAGTCCTGTGGCAGGCAGGATACAGGGGGTTGTATTCTGGGCATGCAGCATGCTGCTTCCCATGCCCGGGACAAACTGCGAGCCGGTTCCTCGCTTGCGCTTCTATCTGCCGAGACTTGGAGCTGGCCAGCGCGCACCTTCCCGCTGTGTGTGCTGCTGTCCGCAAACAGCCTCCAAACAAAGCAGGGCGCTAAGGCATGTGAAGTAAGCGTCCCAGGAGGGAATCTGCCTGCGAGGGAAGCTGTGCAGCACATCCCTTGTTCCGCTCGCCACTTCCCTGACTCTTAGGCAAAGCCCATCTCAGCTGGCTTGTAGGGCGTGCCTCCGTGCTCAGAAGCAGTCCCGTGGCAGGCAGGATACAGGGGGATGTATTCTGGGCATGCAGCATGCTGCTTCCCATGCCCAGGACAAACTGCGAGCCGGTGCCTCGCTTGCGCTTCTATCTGCCGAGACTTGGAGCTGGCCAGCGCGCACCTTCCCGCTGTGTGTGCTGCTGTCCGCAAACAGCCTCCAAACAAAGCAGGGCGCTAAGGCAGGAGAAGTAAGTGCCCCAGGAGGGAATCTGCCTGCGAGGGAAGCTGTGCAGCACATCCCTTGTTCCGCTCGCCACTTCCCTGACTCTTAGGCAAAGCCCAGCTCAGCTGGCTTGTAGGCGTGCCTCCGTGCTCAGAAGCAGTCCCGTGGCAGGCAGGATACAGGGGGATGTATTCTGGGCATGCAGCATGCTGCTTCCCATGCCCGGGACAAACTGCGAGCAGGTGCCTCGCTTGCGCTTCTATCTGCCGAGACTTGGAGCCGATCAGAGCGCACCTTGCCGCTGTGTGTGCTGCTGTCCGCAAACAGCCTCCAAACAAAGCAGGGCGCTAAGGCATGAGAAGTAAGCGCCCCAGGAGGGAATCTGCCTGCGAGGGAAGCTGTGCAGCACATCCCTTGTTCCGCTCGCCACTTCCCTGACTCTTAGGCAAAGCCCAGCTCAGCTGGCTTGTAGGCGTGCCTCCGTGCTCAGAAGCAGTCCCGTGGCAGGCAGGATACAGGGGGATGTATTCTGGGCATGCAGCATGCTGCTTCCCATGCCCGGGACAAACTGCGAGCCGGTGCCTCGCTTGCGCTTCTATCTGCCGAGACTTGGAGCCGATCAGAGCGCACCTTGCCGCTGTGTGTGCTGCTGTCCGCAAACAGCCTCCAAACAAAGCAGGGCGCTAAGGCATGAGAAGTAAGCTCCCCAGGAGGGAATCTGCCTGCGAGGGAAGCTGTGCAGCACATCCCTTGTTCCGCTCGCCACTTCCCTGACTCTTAGGCAAAGCCCATCTCAGCTGGCTTGTAGGCGTGCCTCCGTGCTCAGAAGCAGTCCCGTGGCAGGCAGGATACAGCGGGATGTATTCTGGGCACGCAGCATGCTGCTTCCCATGCCCGGGACAAACTGCGAGCAGGTGCCTCGCTTGCGCTTCTATCTGCCGAGACTTGGAGCTGGCCAGCGCGCACCTTGCCGCTGTGTGTGCTGCTGTCCGCAAACAGCCTCCAAACAAAGCAGGGCGCTAAGGCAGGAGAAGTAAGCGCCCCAGGAGGGAATCTGCCTGCGAGGGAAGCTGTGCAGCACATCCCTTGTTCCGCTCGCCACTTCCCTGACTCTTAGGCAAAGCCCATCTCAGCTGGCTTGTAGGCGTGCCTCCGTGCTCAGAAGCAGTCCCATGGCAGGCAGGATACAGGGGGATGTGTTCTGGGCATGCAGCATGCTGCTTCCCATGCCCGGGACAAACTGCGAGCCGGTGCCTCGCTTGCGCTTCTATCTGCCGAGACTTGGAGCTGGCCAGCGCGCACCTTGCCGCTGTGTGTGCTGCTGTCCGCAAACAGCCTCCAAACAAAGCAGGGCGCTAAGGCATGAGAAGTAAGCGCCCCAGGAGGGAATCTGCCTGCGAGGGAAGCTGTGCAGCACATCCCTTGTTCCGCTCGCCACTTCCCTGACTCTTAGGCAAAGCCCAGCTCAGCTGGCTTGTAGGCGTGCCTCCATGCTCAGAAGCAGTCCCGTGGCAGGCAGGATACAGGGGGATGTGTTCTGGGCACGCAGCATGCTGCTTCCCATGCCCGGGACAAACTGCGAGCCGGTGCCTCGCTTGCGCTTCTATCTGCCGAGACTTGGAGCCGATCAGAGCGCACCTTCCCGCTGTGTGTGCTGCTGTCCGCAAACAGCCTCCAAACAAAGCAGGGCGCTAAGGCATGAGAAGTAAGCGCCCCAGGAGGGAATCTGCCTGCGAGGGAAGCTGTGCAGCACATCCCTTGTTCCGCTCGCCACTTCCCTGACTCTTAGGCAAAGCCCATCTCAGCTGGCTTGTAGGCGTGCCTCCGTGCTCAGAAGCAGTCCCGTGGCAGGCAGGATACAGGGGGATGTATTCTGGGCACGCAGCATGCTGCTTCCCATGCCCGGGACAAACTGCGAGCAGGTGCCTCGCTTGCGCTTCTATCTGCCGAGACTTGGAGCTGGCCAGCGCGCACCTTGCCGCTGTGTGTGCTGCTGTCCGCAAACAGCCTCCAAACAAAGCAGGGCGCTAAGGCATGAGAAGTAAGCGCCCCAGGAGGGAATCTGCCTGCGAGGGAAGCTGTGCAGCACATCCCTTGTTCCGCTCGCCACTTCCCTGACTCTTAGGCAAAGCCCATCTCAGCTGGCTTGTAGGCGTGCCTCCGTGCTCAGAAGCAGTCCCGTGGCAGGCAGGATACAGGGGGATGTGTTCTGGGCATGCAGCATGCTGCTTTCCATGCCCGCGACAAACTGCGAGCAGGTGCCTCGCTTGCGCTTCTATCTGCCGAGACTTGGAGCCGATCAGAGCGCACCTTGCCGCTGTGTGTGCTGCTGTCCGCAAACAGCCTCCAAACAAAGCAGGGCGCTAAGGCATGTGAAGTAAGCGTCCCAGGAGGGAATCTGCCTGCGAGGGAAGCTGTGCAGCACATCCCTTGTTCCGCTCGCCACTTCCCTGACTCTTAGGCAAAGCCCATCTCAGCTGGCTTGTAGGCGTGCCTCCGTGCTCAGAAGCAGTCCCGTGGCAGGCAGGATACAGGGGGATGTATTCTGGGCATGCAGCATGCTGCTTCCCATGCCCAGGACAAACTGCGAGCCGGTGCCTCGCTTGCGCTTCTATCTGCCGAGACTTGGAGCTGGCCAGCGCGCACCTTCCCGCTGTGTGTGCTGCTGTCCGCAAACAGCCTCCAAACAAAGCAGGGCGCTAAGGCATGAGAAGTAAGCGCCCCAGGAGGGAATCTGCCTGCGAGGGAAGCTGTGCAGCACATCCCTTGTTCCGCTCGCCACTTCCCTGACTCTTAGGCAAAGCCCAGCTCAGCTGGCTTGTAGGCGTGCCTCCGTGCTCAGAAGCAGTCCCGTGGCAGGCAGGATACAGCGGGATGTGCTCTGGGCATGCAGCATGCTGCTTCCCATGCCCGGGACAAACTGCGAGCAGGTGCCTCGCTTGCGCTTCTATCTGCCGAGACTTGGAGCCGATCAGAGCGCACCTTCCCGCTGTGTGTGCTGCTGTCCGCAAACAGCCTCCAAACAAAGCAGGGCGCTAAGGCATGAGAAGTAAGCGCCCCAGGAGGGAATCTGCCTGCGAGGGAAGCTGTGCAGCACATCCCTTGTTCCGCTCGCCACTTCCCTGACTCTTAGGCAAAGCCCATCTCAGCTGGCTTGTAGGCGTGCCTCCGTGCTCAGAAGCAGTCCCGTGGCAGGCAGGATACAGGGGGATGTGTTCTGGGCACGCAGCATGCTGCTTCCCATGCCCGGGACAAACTGCGAGCCGGTGCCTCGCTTGCGCTTCTATCTGCCGAGACTTGGAGCCGATCAGAGCGCACCTTGCCGCTGTGTGTGCTGCTGTCCGCAAACAGCCTCCAAACAAAGCAGGGCGCTAAGGCATGAGAAGTAAGCGTCCCAGGAGGGAATCTGCCTGCGAGGGAAGCTGTGCAGCACATCCCTTGTTCCGCTCGCCACTTCCCTGACTCTTAGGCAAAGCCCATCTCAGCTGGCTTGTAGGCGTGCCTCCGTGCTCAGAAGCAGTCCCGTGGCAGGCAGGATACAGGGGGATGTGTTCTGGGCATGCAGCATGCTGCTTCCCATGCCCGGGACAAACTGCGAGCAGGTGCCTCGCTTGCGCTTCTATCTGCCGAGACTTGGAGCCGATCAGAGCGCACCTTCCCGCTGTGTGTGCTGCTGTCCGCAAACAGCCTCCAAACAAAGCAGGGCGCTAAGGCATGAGAAGTAAGCGTCCCAGGAGGGAATCTGCCTGCGAGGGAAGCTGTGCAGCACATCCCTTGTTCCGCTCGCCACTTCCCTGACTCTAAGGCAAAGCCCAGCTCAGCTGGCTTGTAGGCGTGCCTCCGTGCTCAGAAGCAGTCCCGTGGCAGGCAGGATACAGGGGGATGTATTCTGGGCATGCAGCATGCTGCTTCCCATGCCCGGGACAAACAGCGAGCAGGTGCCTCGCTTGCGCTTCTATCTGCCGAGACTTGGAGCCGATCAGAGCGCACCTTGCCGCTGTGTGTGCTGCTGTCCGCAAACAGCCTCCAAACAAAGCAGGGCGCTAAGGCATGAGAAGTAAGCGCCCCAGGAGGGAATCTGCCTGCGAGGGAAGCTGTGCAGCACATCCCTTGTTCCGCTCGCCACTTCCCTGACTCTTAGGCAAAGCCCATCTCAGCTGGCTTGTAGGCGTGCCTCCGTGCTCAGAAGCAGTCCCGTGGCAGGCAGGATACAGGGGGATGTATTCTGGGCATGCAGCATGCTGCTTCCCATGCCCAGGACAAACTGCGAGCCGGTGCCTCGCTTGCGCTTCTATCTGCCGAGACTTGGAGCTGGCCAGCGCGCACCTTCCCGCTGTGTGTGCTGCTGTCCGCAAACAGCCTCCAAACAAAGCAGGGCGCTAAGGCATGAGAAGTAAGCGCCCCAGGAGGGAATCTGCCTGCGAGGGAAGCTGTGCAGCACATCCCTTGTTCCGCTCGCCACTTCCCTGACTCTTAGGCAAAGCCCAGCTCAGCTGGCTTGTAGGCGTGCCTCCGTGCTCAGAAGCAGTCCCGTGGCAGGCAGGATACAGCGGGATGTGCTCTGGGCATGCAGCATGCTGCTTCCCATGCCCGGGACAAACTGCGAGCAGGTGCCTCGCTTGCGCTTCTATCTGCCGAGACTTGGAGCCGATCAGAGCGCACCTTCCCGCTGTGTGTGCTGCTGTCCGCAAACAGCCTCCAAACAAAGCAGGGCGCTAAGGCATGAGAAGTTAGCGCCCCAGGAGGGAATCTGCCTGCGAGGGAAGCTGTGCAGCACATCCCTTGTTCCGCTCGCCACTTCCCTGACTCTTAGGCAAAGCCCAGCTCAGCTGGCTTGTAGGCGTGCCTCCGTGCTCAGAAGCAGTCCCGTGGCAGGCAGGATACAGGGGGATGTATTCTGGGCATGCAGCATGCTGCTTCCCATGCCCGGGACAAACTGCGAGCCGGTGCCTCGCTTGCGCTTCTATCTGCCGAGACTTGGAGCTGGCCAGCGCGCACCTTGCCGCTGTGTGTGCTGCTGTCCGCAAACAGCCTCCAAACAAAGCAGGGCGCTAAGGCATGAGAAGTAAGCGCCCCAGGAGGGAATCTGCCTGCGAGGGAAGCTGTGCAGCACATCCCTTGTTCCGCTCGCCACTTCCCTGACTCTTAGGCAAAGCCCATCTCAGCTGGCTTGTAGGCGTGCCTCCGTGCTCAGAAGCAGTCCCGTGGCAGGCAGGATACAGGGGGATGTATTCTGGGCATGCAGCATGCTGCTTCCCATGCCCGGGACAAACTGCGAGCAGGTGCCTCGCTTGCGCTTCTATCTGCCGAGACTTGGAGCCGATCAGAGCGCACCTTCCCGCTGTGTGTGCTGCTGTCCGCAAACAGCCTCCAAACAAAGCAGGGCGCTAAGGCATGAGAAGTAAGCGCCCCAGGAGGGAATCTGCCTGCGAGGGAAGCTGTGCAGCACATCCCTTGTTCCGCTCGCCACTTCCCTGACTCTTAGGCAAAGCCCATCTCAGCTGGCTTGTAGGCGTGCCTCCGTGCTCAGAAGCAGTCCCGTGGCAGGCAGGATACAGGGGGATGTGTTCTGGGCACGCAGCATGCTGCTTCCCATGCCCGGGACAAACTGCGAGCCGGTGCCTCGCTTGCGCTTCTATCTGCCGAGACTTGGAGCCGATCAGAGCGCACCTTGCCGCTGTGTGTGCTGCTGTCCGCAAACAGCCTCCAAACAAAGCAGGGCGCTAAGGCATGAGAAGTAAGCGTCCCAGGAGGGAATCTGCCTGCGAGGGAAGCTGTGCAGCACATCCCTTGTTCCGCTCGCCACTTCCCTGACTCTTAGGCAAAGCCCATCTCAGCTGGCTTGTAGGCGTGCCTCCGTGCTCAGAAGCAGTCCCGTGGCAGGCAGGATACAGGGGGATGTGTTCTGGGCATGCAGCATGCTGCTTCCCATGCCCGGGACAAACTGCGAGCAGGTGCCTCGCTTGCGCTTCTATCTGCCGAGACTTGGAGCCGATCAGAGCGCACCTTCCCGCTGTGTGTGCTGCTGTCCGCAAACAGCCTCCAAACAAAGCAGGGCGCTAAGGCATGAGAAGTAAGCGTCCCAGGAGGGAATCTGCCTGCGAGGGAAGCTGTGCAGCACATCCCTTGTTCCGCTCGCCACTTCCCTGACTCTTAGGCAAAGCCCATCTCAGCTGGCTTGTAGGCGTGCCTCCGTGCTCAGAAGCAGTCCCGTGGCAGGCAGGATACAGGGGGATGTGTTCTGGGCATGCAGCATGCTGCTTCCCATGCCCGGGACAAACTGCGAGCAGGTGCCTCGCTTGCGCTTCTATCTGCCGAGACTTGGAGCCGATCAGAGCGCACCTTGCCGCTGTGTGTGCTGCTGTCCGCAAACAGCCTCCAAACAAAGCAGGGCGCTAAGGCATGAGAAGTAAGCGCCCCAGGAGGGAATCTGCCTGCGAGGGAAGCTGTGCAGCACATCCCTTGTTCCGCTCGCCACTTCCCTGACTCTTAGGCAAAGCCCAGCTCAGCTGGCTTGTAGGCGTGCCTCCGTGCTCGGAAGCAGTCCCGTGGCAGGCAGCATACAGGGGGATGTATTCTGGGCATGCAGCATGCTGCTTCCCATGCCCGGGACAAACTGCGAGCAGGTGCCTCGCTTGCGCTTCTATCTGCCGAGACTTGGAGCCGATCAGAGCGCACCTTGCCGCTGTGTGTGCTGCTGTCCGCAAACAGCCTCCAAACAAAGCAGGGTGCTAAGGCATGAGAAGTAAGCGTCCCAGGAGGGAATCTGCCTGCGAGGGAAGCTGTGCAGCACATCCCTTGTTCCGCTCGCCACTTCCCTGACTCTTAGGCAAAGCCCATCTCAGCTGGCTTGTAGGCGTGCCTCCGTGCTCAGAAGCAGTCCCGTGGCAGGCAGGATACAGCGGGATGTATTCTGGGCACGCAGCATGCTGCTTCCCATGCCCGGGACAAACTGCGAGCAGGTGCCTCGCTTGCGCTTCTATCTGCCGAGACTTGGAGCTGGCCAGCGCGCACCTTGCCGCTGTGTGTGCTGCTGTCCGCAAACAGCCTCCAAACAAAGCAGGGCGCTAAGGCAGGAGAAGTAAGCGCCCCAGGAGGGAATCTGCCTGCGAGGGAAGCTGTGCAGCACATCCCTTGTTCCGCTCGCCACTTCCCTGACTCTTAGGCAAAGCCCATCTCAGCTGGCTTGTAGGCGTGCCTCCGTGCTCAGAAGCAGTCCCATGGCAGGCAGGATACAGGGGGATGTGTTCTGGGCATGCAGCATGCTGCTTCCCATGCCCGGGACAAACTGCGAGCCGGTGCCTCGCTTGCGCTTCTATCTGCCGAGACTTGGAGCTGGCCAGCGCGCACCTTGCCGCTGTGTGTGCTGCTGTCCGCAAACAGCCTCCAAACAAAGCAGGGCGCTAAGGCATGAGAAGTAAGCGCCCCAGGAGGGAATCTGCCTGCGAGGGAAGCTGTGCAGCACATCCCTTGTTCCGCTCGCCACTTCCCTGACTCTTAGGCAAAGCCCATCTCAGCTGGCTTGTAGGCGTGCCTCCATGCTCAGAAGCAGTCCCGTGGCAGGCAGGATACAGGGGGATGTGTTCTGGGCACGCAGCATGCTGCTTCCCATGCCCGGGACAAACTGCGAGCCGGTGCCTCGCTTGCGCTTCTATCTGCCGAGACTTGGAGCCGATCAGAGCGCACCTTCCCGCTGTGTGTGCTGCTGTCCGCAAACAGCCTCCAAACAAAGCAGGGCGCTAAGGCATGAGAAGTAAGCGCCCCAGGAGGGAATCTGCCTGCGAGGGAAGCTGTGCAGCACATCCCTTGTTCCGCTCGCCACTTCCCTGACTCTTAGGCAAAGCCCATCTCAGCTGGCTTGTAGGCGTGCCTCCGTGCTCAGAAGCAGTCCCGTGGCAGGCAGGATACAGGGGGATGTATTCTGGGCATGCAGCATGCTGCTTCCCATGCCCGGGACAAACTGCGAGCAGGTGCCTCGCTTGCGCTTCTATCTGCCGAGACTTGGAGCCGATCAGAGCGCACCTTCCCGCTGTGTGTGCTGCTGTCCGCAAACAGCCTCCAAACAAAGCAGGGCGCTAAGGCATGAGAAGTAAGCGCCCCAGGAGGGAATCTGCCTGCGAGGGAAGCTGTGCAGCACATCCCTTGTTCCGCTCGCCACTTCCCTGACTCTTAGGCAAAGCCCATCTCAGCTGGCTTGTAGGCGTGCCTCCGTGCTCAGAAGCAGTCCCGTGGCAGGCAGGATACAGGGGGATGTATTCTGGGCATGCAGCATGCTGCTTCCCATGCCCGGGACAAACTGCGAGCCGGTGCCTCGCTTGCGCTTCTATCTGCCGAGACTTGGAGCCGATCAGAGCGCACCTTCCCGCTGTGTGTGCTGCTGTCCGCAAACAGCCTCCAAACAAAGCAGGGCGCTAAGGCATGAGAAGTAAGCTCCCCAGGAGGGAATCTGCCTGCGAGGGAAGCTGTGCAGCACATCCCTTGTTCCGCTCGCCACTTCCCTGACTCTTAGGCAAAGCCCATCTCAGCTGGCTTGTAGGCGTGCCTCCGTGCTCAGAAGCAGTCCCGTAGCAGGCAGGATACAGGGGGATGTATTCTGGGCACGCAGCATGCTGCTTCCCATGCCCGGGACAAACTGCGAGCAGGTGCCTCGCTTGCGCTTCTATCTGCCGAGACTTGGAGCCGATCAGAGCGCACCTTGCCGCTGTGTGTGCTGCTGTCCGCAAACAGCCTCCAAACAAAGCAGGGCGCTAAGGCATGAGAAGTAAGCGCCCCAGGAGGGAATCTGCCCGCGAGGGAAGCTGTGCAGCACATCCCTTGTTCCGCTCGCCACTTCCCTGACTCTTAGGCAAAGCCCAGCTCAGCTGGCTTGTAGGCGTGCCTCCGTGCTCAGAAGCAGTCCCGTGGCAGGCAGGATACAGGGGGATGTATTCTGGGCATGCAGCATGCTGCTTCCCATGCCCGGGACAAACTGCGAGCAGGTGCCTCGCTTGCGCTTCTATCTGCCGAGACTTGGAGCCGATCAGAGCGCACCTTGCCGCTGTGTGTGCTGCTGTCCGCAAACAGCCTCCAAACAAAGCAGGGCGCTAAGGCATGAGAAGTAAGCGTCCCAGGAGGGAATCTGCCTGCAAGGGAAGCTGTGCAGCACATCCCTTGTTCCGCTCGCCACTTCCCTGACTCTTAGGCAAAGCCCAGCTCAGCTGGCTTGTAGGCGTGCCTCCGTGCTCAGAAGCAGTCCCGTGGCAGGCAGCATACAGGGGGATGTATTCTGGGCATGCAGCATGCTGCTTCCCATGCCCGGGACAAACTGCGAGCCGGTGCCTCGCTTGCGCTTCTATCTGCCGAGACTTGGAGCTGGCCAGCGCGCACCTTCCCGCTGTGTGTGCTGCTGTCCGCAAACAGCCTCCAAACAAAGCAGGGCGCTAAGGCATGAGAAGTAAGCGCCCCAGGAGGGAATCTGCCTGCGAGGGAAGCTGTGCAGCACATCCCTTGTTCCGCTCGCCACTTCCCTGACTCTTAGGCAAAGCCCAGCTCAGCTGGCTTGTAGGCGTGCCTCCGTGCTCAGAAGCAGTCCCGTGGCAGGCAGGATACAGGGGGATGTATTCTGGGCATGCAGCATGCTGCTTCCCATGCCCGGGACAAACTGCGAGCAGGTGCCTCGCTTGCGCTTCTATCTGCCGAGACTTGGAGCCGATCAGAGCGCACCTTCCCGCTGTGTGTGCTGCTGTCCGCAAACAGCCTCCAAACAAAGCAGGGCGCTAAGGCATGAGAAGTAAGCTCCCCAGGAGGGAATCTGCCTGCGAGGGAAGCTGTGCAGCACATCCCTTGTTCCGCTCGCCACTTCCCTGACTCTTAGGCAAAGCCCATCTCAGCTGGCTTGTAGGCGTGCCTCCGTGCTCAGAAGCAGTCCCGTGGCAGGCAGGATACAGCGGGATGTATTCTGGGCACGCAGCATGCTGCTTCCCATGCCCGGGACAAACTGCGAGCAGGTGCCTCGCTTGCGCTTCTATCTGCCGAGACTTGGAGCTGGCCAGCGCGCACCTTGCCGCTGTGTGTGCTGCTGTCCGCAAACAGCCTCCAAACAAAGCAGGGCGCTAAGGCAGGAGAAGTAAGTGCCCCAGGAGGGAATCTGCCTGCGAGGGAAGCTGTGCAGCACATCCCTTGTTCCGCTCGCCACTTCCCTGACTCTTAGGCAAAGCCCAGCTCAGCTGGCTTGTAGGCGTGCCTCCGTGCTCAGAAGCAGTCCCATGGCAGGCAGGATACAGGGGGATGTGTTCTGGGCATGCAGCATGCTGCTTCCCATGCCCGGGACAAACTGCGAGCCGGTGCCTCGCTTGCGCTTCTATCTGCCGAGACTTGGAGCTGGCCAGCGCGCACCTTGCCGCTGTGTGTGCTGCTGTCCGCAAACAGCCTCCAAACAAAGCAGGGCGCTAAGGCATGAGAAGTAAGCGCCCCAGGAGGGAATCTGCCTGCGAGGGAAGCTGTGCAGCACATCCCTTGTTCCGCTCGCCACTTCCCTGACTCTTAGGCAAAGCCCATCTCAGCTGGCTTGTAGGCGTGCCTCCGTGCTCAGAAGCAGTCCCGTGGCAGGCAGGATACAGGGGGATGTGTTCTGGGCACGCAGCATGCTGCTTCCCATGCCCGGGACAAACTGCGAGCCGGTGCCTCGCTTGCGCTTCTATCTGCCGAGACTTGGAGCCGATCAGAGCGCACCTTGCCGCTGTGTGTGCTGCTGTCCGCAAACAGCCTCCAAACAAAGCAGGGCGCTAAGGCATGAGAAGTAAGCGCCCCAGGAGGGAATCTGCCTGCGAGGGAAGCTGTGCAGCACATCCCTTGTTCCGCTCGCCACTTTCCTGACTCTTAGGCAAAGCCCAGCTCAGCTGGCTTGTAGGCGTGCCTCCGTGCTCAGAAGCAGTCCCGTGGCAGGCAGGATACAGGGGGATGTGTTCTGGGCACGCAGCATGCTGCTTCCCATGCCCGGGACAAACTGCGAGCCGGTGCCTCGCTTGCGCTTCTATCTGCCGAGACTTGGAGCCGATCAGAGCGCACCTTGCCGCTGTGTGTGCTGCTGTCCGCAAACAGCCTCCAAACAAAGCAGGGCGCTAAGGCATGAGAAGTAAGCGCCCCAGGAGGGAATCTGCCTGCGAGGGAAGCTGTGCAGCACATCCCTTGTTCCGCTCGCCACTTCCCTGACTCTTAGGCAAAGCCCAGCTCAGCTGGCTTGTAGGCGTGCCTCCGTGCTCAGAAGCAGTCCCGTGGCAGGCAGCATACAGGGGGATGTGTTCTGGGCACGCAGCATGCTGCTTCCCATGCCCGGGACAAACTGCGAGCCGGTGCCTCGCTTGCGCTTCTATCTGCCGAGACTTGGAGCCGATCAGAGCGCACCTTCCCGCTGTGTGTGCTGCTGTCCGCAAACAGCCTCCAAACAAAGCAGGGCGCTAAGGCATGAGAAGTAAGCGTCCCAGGAGGGAATCTGCCTGCGAGGGAAGCTGTGCAGCACATCCCTTGTTCCGCTCGCCACTTCCCTGACTCTAAGGCAAAGCCCAGCTCAGCTGGCTTGTAGGCGTGCCTCCGTGCTCAGAAGCAGTCCCGTGGCAGGCAGGATACAGGGGGATGTATTCTGGGCATGCAGCATGCTGCTTCCCATGCCCGGGACAAACTGCGAGCAGGTGCCTCGCTTGCGCTTCTATCTGCCGAGACTTGGAGCCGATCAGAGCGCACCTTGCCGCTGTGTGTGCTGCTGTCCGCAAACAGCCTCCAAACAAAGCAGGGCGCTAAGGCATGAGAAGTAAGCGTCCCAGGAGGGAATCTGCCTGCGAGGGAAGCTGTGCAGCACATCCCTTGTTCCGCTCGCCACTTCCCTGACTCTTAGGCAAAGCCCAGCTCAGCTGGCTTGTAGGCGTGCCTCCGTGCTCAGAAGCAGTCCCGTGGCAGGCAGCATACAGGGGGATGTATTCTGGGCATGCAGCATGCTGCTTCCCATGCCCAGGACAAACTGCGAGCCGGTGACTCGCTTGCGCTTCTATCTGCCGAGACTTGGAGCTGGCCAGCGCGCACCTTCGCGCTGTGTGTGCTGCTGTCCGCAAACAGCCTCCAAACAAAGCAGGGCGCTAAGGCAGGAGAAGTAAGCGCCCCAGGAGGGAATCTGCCTGCGAGGGAAGCTGTGCAGCACATCCCTGGTTCCGCTCGCCACTTCCCTGACTCTTAGGCAAAGCCCAGCTCAGCTGGCTTGTAGGCGTGCCTCCGTGCTCAGAAGCAGTCCCGTGGCAGGCAGGATACAGGGGGATGTATTCTGGGCATGCAGCATGCTGCTTCCCATGCCCGGGACAAACTGCGAGCCGGTGCCTCGCTTGCGCTTCTATCTGCCGAGACTTGGAGCCGATCAGAGCGCACCTTCCCGCTGTGTGTGCTGCTGTCCGCAAACAGCCTCCAAACAAAGCAGGGCGCTAAGGCATGAGAAGTAAGCGCCCCAGGAGGGAATCTGCCTGCGAGGGAAGCTGTGCAGCACATCGCTTGTTCCGCTCGCCACTTCCCTGACTCTTAGGCAAAGCCCAGCTCAGCTGGCTTGTAGGCGTGCCTCCGTGCTCAGAAGCAGTCCCGTGGCAGGCAGGATACAGGGGGATGTATTCTGGGCATGCAGCATGCTGCTTCCCATGCCCGGGACAAACTGCGAGCAGGTGCCTCAATTGGGCTTCTATCTGCCGAGACTTGGAGCTGGCCAGCGCGCACCTTCGCGCTGTGTGTGCTGCTGTCCGCAAACAGCCTCCAAACAAAGCAGGGCGCTAAGGCAGGAGAAGTAAGCGCCCCAGGAGGGAATCTGCCTGCGAGGGAAGCTGTGCAGCACATCCCTGGTTCCGCTCGCCACTTCCCTGACTCTTAGGCAAAGCCCATCTCAGCTGGCTTGTAGGCGTGCCTCCGTGCTCAGAAGCAGTCCCGTGGCAGGCAGGATTCAGGGGGATGTATTCTGGGCATGCAGCATGCTGCTTCCCATGCCCGGGACAAACTGCGAGCCGGTGCCTCGCTTGCGCTTCTATCTGCCGAGACTTGGAGCCGATCAGAGCGCACCTTCCCGCTGTGTGTGCTGCTGTCCGCAAACAGCCTCCAAACAAAGCAGGGCGCTAAGGCATGAGAAGTAAGCGCCCCAGGAGGGAATCTGCCTGCGAGGGAAGCTGTGCAGCACATCGCTTGTTCCGCTCGCCACTTCCCTGACTCTTAGGCAAAGCCCAGCTCAGCTGGCTTGTAGGCGTGCCTCCGTGCTCAGAAGCAGTCCCGTGGCAGGCAGGATACAGGGGGATGTATTCTGGGCATGCAGCATGCTGCTTCCCATGCCCGGGACAAACTGCGAGCAGGTGCCTCAATTGGGCTTCTATCTGCCGAGACTTGGAGCTGGCCAGCGCGCACCTTCCCGCTGTGTGTGCTGCTGTCCGCAAACAGCCTCCAAACAAAGCAGGGCGCTAAGGCAGGAGAAGTAAGCGCCCCAGGAGGGAATCTGCCTGCGAGGGAAGCTGTGCAGCACATCCCTTGTTCCGCTTGCCACTTCCCTGACTCTTAGGCAAAGCCCAGCTCAGCTGGCTTGTAGGCGTGCCTCCGTGCTCAGAAGCAGTCCCGTGGCAGGCAGGATACAGGGGGATGTGTTCTGGGCATGCAGCATGCTGCTTCCCATGCCCGGGACAAACTGCGAGCCGGTGCCTCGCTTGCGCTTCTATCTGCCGAGATTGGAGCTGGCCAGCGCGCACCTTGCTGCTGTGTGTGCTGCTGTCTGCAAACAGCCTCCAAACAAAGCAGGGCGCTAAGGCATGAGAAGTAAGCGTCCCAGGAGGGAATCTGCCTGCGAGGGAAGCTGTGCAGCACATCCCTTGTTCCGCTCGCCACTTCCCTGACTCTTAGGCAAAGCCCATCTCAGCTGGCTTGTAGGCGTGCCTCCGTGCTCAGAAGCAGTCCCGTGGCAGGCAGGATACAGGGGGATGTATTCTGGGCATGCAGCATGCTGCTTCCCATGCCCGGGACAAACTGCGAGCCGGTGCCTCGCTTGCGCTTCTATCTGCCGAGACTTGGAGCTGGCCAGCGCGCACCTTGCCGCTGTGTGTGCTGCTGTCCGCAAACAGCCTCCAAACAAAGCAGGGCGCTAAGGCATGAGAAGTAAGCGCCCCAGGAGGGAATCTGCCTGCGAGGGAAGCTGTGCAGCACATCCCTTGTTCCGCTCGCCACTTCCCTGACTCTTAGGCAAAGCCCAGCTCAGCTGGCTTGTAGGCGTGCCTCTGTGCTCAGAAGCAGTCCCGTGGCAGGCAGGATACAGCGGGATGTGTTCTGGGCACGCAGCATGCTGCTTCCCATGCCCGGGACAAACTGCGAGCCGGTGCCTCGCTTGCGCTTCTATCTGCCGAGACTTGGAGATGGCCAGCGCGCACCTTGCCGCTATGTGTGCTGCTGTCCGCAAACAGCCTCCAAACAAAGCAGGGCGCTAAGGCATGAGAAGTAAGCGCCCCAGGAGGGAATCCGCCTGCGAGGGAAGCTGTGCAGCACATCCCTTGTTCCGCTCGCCACTTCCCTGACTCTTAGGCAAAGCCCATCTCAGCTGGCTTGTAGGCGTGCCTCCGTGCTCAGAAGCAGTCCCGTGGCAGGCAGGATACAGCGGGATGTGTTCTGGGCACGCAGCATGCTGCTTCCCATGCCCGGGACAAACTGCGAGCCGGTGCCTCGCTTGCGCTTCTATCTGCCGAGACTTGGAGCCGATCAGAGCGCACCTTCCCGCTGTGTGTGCTGCTGTCCGCAAACAGCCTCCAAACAAAGCAGGGCGCTAAGGCATGAGAAGTAAGCGTCCCAGGAGGGAATCTGCCTGCGAGGGAAGCTGTGCAGCACATCCCTTGTTCCACTCGCCACTTCCCTGACTCTTAGGCAAAGCCCAGCTCAGCTGGCTTGTAGGCGTGCCTCCGTGCTCAGAAGCAGTCCCGTGGCAGGCAGGATACAGGGGGATGTATTCTGGGCATGCAGCATGCTGCTTCCCATGCCCGGGACAAACTGCGAGCAGGTGCCTCGCTTGCGCTTCTATCTGCCGAGACTTGGAGCTGGCCAGCGCGCACCTTGCCGCTGTGTGTGCTGCTGTCCGCAAACAGCCTCCAAACAAAGCAGGGCGCTAAGGCATGAGAAGTAAGCGCCCCAGGAGGGAATCTGCCTGCGAGGGAAGCTGTGCAGCACATCCCTTGTTCCGCTCGCCACTTCCCTGACTCTTAGGCAAAGCCCATCTCAGCTGGCTTGTAGGCGTGCCTCCGTGCTCAGAAGCAGTCCCGTGGCAGGCAGGATACAGGGGGATGTGTTCTGGGCACGCAGCATGCTGCTTCCCATGCCCGGGACAAACTGCGAGACGGTGCCTCGCTTGCGCTTCTATCTGCCGAGACTTGGAGCCGATCAGAGCGCACCTTCCCGCTGTGTGTGCTGCTGTCCGCAAACAGCCTCCAAACAAAGCAGGGCGCTAAGGCATGAGAAGTAAGCGTCCCAGGAGGGAATCTGCCTGCGAGGGAAGCTGTGCAGCACATCCCTTGTTCCGCTCGCCACTTCCCTGACTCTAAGGCAAAGCCCATCTCAGCTGGCTTGTAGGCGTGCCTCCGTGCTCAGAAGCAGTCCCGTGGCAGGCAGGATACAGGGGGATGTATTCTGGGCATGCAGCATGCTGCTTCCCATGCCCGGGACAAACTGCGAGCAGGTGCCTCGCTTGCGCTTCTATCTGCCGAGACTTGGAGCCGATCAGAGCGCACCTTGCCGCTGTGTGTGCTGCTGTCCGCAAACAGCCTCCAAACAAAGCAGGGCGCTAAGGCATGAGAAGTAAGCGTCCCAGGAGGGAATCTGCCTGCGAGGGAAGCTGTGCAGCACATCCCTTGTTCCGCTCGCCACTTCCCTGACTCTTAGGCAAAGCCCATCTCAGCTGGCTTGTAGGCGTGCCTCCGTGCTCAGAAGCAGTCCCGTGGCAGGCAGGATACAGGGGGATGTATTCTGGGCATGCAGCATGCTGCTTCCCATGCCCGGGACAAACTGCGAGCCGGTGCCTCGCTTGCGCTTCTATCTGCCGAGACTTGGAGCTGGCCAGCGCGCACCTTCCCGCTGTGTGTGCTGCTGTCCGCAAACAGCCTCCAAACAAAGCAGGGCGCTAAGGCATGAGAAGTAAGCGCCCCAGGAGGGAATCTGCCTGCGAGGGAAGTTGTGCAGCACATCCCTTGTTCCGCTCGCCACTTCCCTGACTCTTAGGCAAAGCCCATCTCAGCTGGCTTGTAGGCGTGCCTCTGTGCTCAGAAGCAGTCCCGTGGCAGGCAGGATACAGCGGGATGTGTTCTGGGCACGCAGCATGCTGCTTCCCATGCCCGGGAGAAACTGCGAGCCGGTGCCTCGCTTGCGCTTCTATCTGCCGAGACTTGGAGATGGCCAGCGCGCACCTTGCCGCTGTGTGTGCTGCTGTCCGCAAACAGCCTCCAAACAAAGCAGGGCGCTAAGGCATGAGAAGTAAGCGCCCCAGGAGGGAATCCGCCTGCGAGGGAAGCTGTGCAGCACATCCCTTGTTCCGCTCGCCACTTCCCTGACTCTTAGGCAAAGCCCATCTCAGCTGGCTTGTAGGCGTGCCTCCGTGCTCAGAAGCAGTCCCGTGGCAGGCAGGATACAGCGGGATGTGTTCTGGGCACGCAGCATGCTGCTTCCCATGCCCGGGACAAACTGCGAGCCGGTGCCTCGCTTGCGCTTCTATCTGCCGAGACTTGGAGCCGATCAGAGCGCACCTTCCCGCTGTGTGTGCTGCTGTCCGCAAACAGCCTCCAAACAAAGCAGGGCGCTAAGGCATGAGAAGTAAGCGTCCCAGGAGGGAATCTGCCTGCGAGGGAAGCTGTGCAGCACATCCCTTGTTCCACTCGCCACTTCCCTGACTCTTAGGCAAAGCCCAGCTCAGCTGGCTTGTAGGCGTGCCTCCGTGCTCAGAAGCAGTCCCGTGGCAGGCAGGATACAGGGGGATGTATTCTGGGCATGCAGCATGCTGCTTCCCATGCCCGGGACAAACTGCGAGCAGGTGCCTCGCTTGCGCTTCTATCTGCCGAGACTTGGAGCTGGCCAGCGCGCACCTTGCCGCTGTGTGTGCTGCTGTCTGCAAATAGCCTCCAAACAAAGCAGGGCGCTAAGGCATGAGAAGTAAGCGCCCCAGGAGGGAATCTGCCTGCGAGGGAAGCTGTGCAGCACATCCCTTGTTCCGCTCGCCACTTTCCTGACTCTTAGGCAAAGCCCAGCTCAGCTGGCTTGTAGTCATGCCTCCGTGCTCAGAAGCAGTCCCGTGGCAGGCAGGATACAGGGGGATGTGTTCTGGGCACGCAGCATGCTGCTTCCCATGCCCGGGACAAACTGCGAGCCGGTGCCTCGCTTGCGCTTCTAGCTGCCGAGACTTGGAGCTGGCCAGCGCGCACCTTGCCGCTGTGTGTGCTGCTGTCCGCAAACAGCGTCCAAACAAAGCAGGGCGCTAAGGCATGAGAAGTAAGCGCCCCAGGAGGGAATCTGCCTGCGAAGGAAGCTGTGCAGCACATCCCTTGTTCCACTCGCCACTTCCCTGACTCTTAGGCAAAGCCCAGCTCAGCTGGCTTGTAGGCGTGCCTCCGTGCTCAGAAGCAGTCCCGTGGCAGGCAGGATACAGGGGGATGTGTTCTGGGCACGCAGCATGCTGCTTCCCATGCCCGGGACAAACTGCGAGCCGGTGCCTCGCTTGCGCTTCTATCTGCCGAGACTTGGAGCCGATCAGAGCGCACCTTGCCGCTGTGTGTGCTGCTGTCCACAAACAGCCTCCAAACAAAGCAGGGCGCTAAGGCATGAGAAGTAAGCGCCCCAGGAGGGAATCTGCCTGCGAGGGAAGCTGTGCAGCACATCCCTTGTTCCACTCGCCACTTCCCTGACTCTTAGGCAAAGCCCATCTCAGCTGGCTTGTAGGCGTGCCTCCGTGCTCAGAAGCAGTCCCGTGGCAGGCAGGATACAGGGGGATGTGTTCTGGGCACGCAGCATGCTGCTTCCCATGCCCGGGACAAACTGCGAGCCGGTGCCTCGCTTGCGCTTCTATCTGCCGAGACTTGGAGCCGATCAGAGCGCACCTTCCCGCTGTGTGTGCTGCTGTCCGCAAACAGCCTCTAAACAAAGCAGGGCGCTAAGGCATGAGAAGTAAGCGCCCCAGGAGGGAATCTGCCTGCGAGGGAAGCTGTGCAGCACATCCCTTGTTCCGCTCGCCACTTCCCTGACTCTTAGGCAAAGCCCATCTCAGCTGGCTTGTAGGCGTGCCTCCGTGCTCAGAAGCAGTCCCGTGGCAGGCAGGATACAGGGGGATGTGTTCTGGGCATGCAGCATGCTGCTTCCCATGCCCGGGACAAACTGCGAGCCGGTGCCTCGCTTGCGCTTCTATCTGCCGAGACTTGGAGCCGATCAGAGCGCACCTTGCCGCTGTGTGTGCTGCTGTCCGCAAACAGCCTCCAAACAAAGCAGGGCGCTAAGGCATGAGAAGTAAGCGCCCCAGGAGGGAATCCGCCTGCGAGGGAAGCTGTGCAGCACATCCCTTGTTCCGCTCGCCACTTCCCTGACTCTTAGGCAAAGCCCAGCTCAGCTGGCTTGTAGGCGTGCCTCCGTGCTCAGAAGCAGTCCCGTGGCAGGCAGGATACAGGGGGATGTGTTCTGGGCACGCAGCATGCTGCTTCCCATGCCCGGGACAAACTGCGAGCCGGTGCCTCGCTTGCGCTTCTATCTGCCGAGACTTGGAGCCGATCAGAGCGCACCTTGCCGCTGTGTGTGCTGCTGTCCGCAAACAGCCTCCAAACAAAGCAGGGCGCTAAGGCATGAGAAGTAAGCGTCCCAGGAGGGAATCTGCCTGCGAGGGAAGCTGTGCAGCACATCCCTTGTTCCACTCGCCACTTCCCTGACTCTTAGGCAAAGCCCATCTCAGCTGGCTTGTAGGCGTGCCTCCGTGCTCAGAAGCAGTCCCGTGGCAGGCAGGATACAGGGGGATGTATTCTGGGCATGCAGCATGCTGCTTCCCATGCCCGGGACAAACTGCGAGCAGGTGCCTCGCTTGCGCTTCTATCTGCCGAGACTTGGAGCTGGCCAGCGCGCACCTTGCCGCTGTGTGTGCTGCTGTCCGCAAACAGCCTCCAAACAAAGCAGGGCGCTAAGGCATGAGAAGTAAGCGCCCCAGGAGGGAATCTGCCTGCGAGGGAAGCTGTGCAGCACATCCCTTGTTCCGCTCGCCACTTCCCTGACTCTTAGGCAAAGCCCAGCTCAGCTGGCTTCTAGTCATGCCTCCGTGCTCAGAAGCAGTCCCGTGGCAGGCAGGATACAGGGGGATGTGTTCTGGGCACGCAGCATGCTGCTTCCCATGCCCGGGACAAACTGCGAGCCGGTGCCTCGCTTGCGCTTCTATCTGCCGAGACTTGGAGCTGGCCAGCGCGCACCTTGCCGCTGTGTGTGCTGCTGTCCGCAAACAGCCTCCAAACAAAGCAGGGCGCTAAGGCATGAGAAGTAAGCGCCCCAGGAGGGAATCTGCCTGCGAAGGAAGCTGTGCAGCACATCCCTTGTTCCGCTCGCCACTTCCCTGACTCTTAGGCAAAGCCCATCTCAGCTGGCTTGTAGGCGTGCCTCCGTGCTCAGAAGCAGTCCCGTGGCAGGCAGGATACAGGGGGATGTGTTCTGGGCACGCAGCATGCTGCTTCCCATGCCCGGGACAAACTGCGAGCCGGTGCCTCGCTTGCGCTTCTATCTGCCGAGACTTGGAGCCGATCAGAGCGCACCTTGCCGCTGTGTGTGCTGCTGTCCACAAACAGCCTCCAAACAAAGCAGGGCGCTAAGGCATGAGAAGTAAGCGCCCCAGGAGGGAATCTGCCTGCGAGGGAAGCTGTGCAGCACATCCCTTGTTCCACTCGCCACTTCCCTGACTCTTAGGCAAAGCCCAGCTCAGCTGGCTTGTAGGCGTGCCTCCGTGCTCAGAAGCAGTCCCGTGGCAGGCAGGATACAGGGGGATGTGTTCTGGGCACGCAGCATGCTGCTTCCCATGCCCGGGACAAACTGCGAGCCGGTGCCTCGCTTGCGCTTCTATCTGCCGAGACTTGGAGCCGATCAGAGCGCACCTTCCCGCTGTGTGTGCTGCTGTCCGCAAACAGCCTCTAAACAAAGCAGGGCGCTAAGGCATGAGAAGTAAGCTCCCCAGGAGGGAATCTGCCTGCGAGGGAAGCTGTGCAGCACATCCCTTGTTCCGCTCGCCACTTCCCTGACTCTTAGGCAAAGCCCAGCTCAGCTGGCTTGTAGGCGTGCCTCCGTGCTCAGAAGCAGTCCCGTGGCAGGCAGGATACAGCGGGATGTATTCTGGGCACGCAGCATGCTGCTTCCCATGCCCGGGACAAACTGCGAGCAGGTGCCTCGCTTGCGCTTCTATCTGCCGAGACTTGGAGCTGGCCAGCGCGCACCTTGCCGCTGTGTGTGCTGCTGTCCGCAAACAGCCTCCAAACAAAGCAGGGCGCTAAGGCATGAGAAGTAAGCGCCCCAGGAGGGAATCTGCCTGCGAGGGAAGCTGTGCAGCACATCCCTTGTTCCGCTCGCCACTTCCCTGACTCTTAGGCAAAGCCCAGCTCAGCTGGCTTGTAGGCGTGCCTCCGTGCTCAGAAGCAGTCCCGTGGCAGGCAGCATACAGGGGGATGTGTTCTGGGCACGCAGCATGCTGCTTCCCATGCCCGGGACAAACTGCGAGCCGGTGCCTCGCTTGCGCTTCTATCTGCCGAGACTTGGAGCCGATCAGAGCGCACCTTCCCGCTGTGTGTGCTGCTGTCCGCAAACAGCCTCCAAACAAAGCAGGGCGCTAAGGCATGAGAAGTAAGCGTCCCAGGAGGGAATCTGCCTGCGAGGGAAGCTGTGCAGCACATCCCTTGTTCCGCTCGCCACTTCCCTGACTCTAAGGCAAAGCCCAGCTCAGCTGGCTTGTAGGCGTGCCTCCGTGCTCAGAAGCAGTCCCGTGGCAGGCAGGATACAGGGGGATGTATTCTGGGCATGCAGCATGCTGCTTCCCATGCCCGGGACAAACTGCGAGCAGGTGCCTCGCTTGCGCTTCTATCTGCCGAGACTTGGAGCCGATCAGAGCGCACCTTCCCGCTGTGTGTGCTGCTGTCCGCAAACAGCCTCCAAACAAAGCAGGGCGCTAAGGCATGAGAAGTAAGCGCCCCAGGAGGGAATCTGCCTGCGAGGGAAGCTGTGCAGCACATCGCTTGTTCCGCTCGCCACTTCCCTGACTCTTAGGCAAAGCCCATCTCAGCTGGCTTGTAGGCGTGCCTCCGTGCTCAGAAGCAGTCCCGTGGCAGGCAGGATACAGGGGGATGTATTCTGGGCATGCAGCATGCTGCTTCCCATGCCCGGGACAAACTGCGAGCCGGTGCCTCGCTTGCGCTTCTATCTGCCGAGACTTGGAGCTGGCCAGCGCGCACCTTGCCGCTGTGTGTGCTGCTGTCCGCAAACAGCCTCCAAACAAAGCAGGGCGCTAAGGCATGAGAAGTAAGCGCCCCAGGAGGGAATCTGCCTGCGAGGGAAGCTGTGCAGCACATCCCTTGTTCCGCTCGCCACTTCCCTGACTCTTAGGCAAAGCCCAGCTCAGCTGGCTTGTAGGCGTGCCTCTGTGCTCAGAAGCAGTCCCGTGGCAGGCAGGATACAGCGGGATGTGTTCTGGGCACGCAGCATGCTGCTTCCCATGCCCGGGACAAACTGCGAGCCGGTGCCTCGCTTGCGCTTCTATCTGCCGAGACTTGGAGATGGCCAGCGCGCACCTTGCCGCTATGTGTGCTGCTGTCCGCAAACAGCCTCCAAACAAAGCAGGGCGCTAAGGCATGAGAAGTAAGCGCCCCAGGAGGGAATCCGCCTGCGAGGGAAGCTGTGCAGCACATCCCTTGTTCCGCTCGCCACTTCCCTGACTCTTAGGCAAAGCCCATCTCAGCTGGCTTGTAGGCGTGCCTCCGTGCTCAGAAGCAGTCCCGTGGCAGGCAGGATACAGCGGGATGTGTTCTGGGCACGCAGCATGCTGCTTCCCATGCCCGGGACAAACTGCGAGCCGGTGCCTCGCTTGCGCTTCTATCTGCCGAGACTTGGAGCCGATCAGAGCGCACCTTCCCGCTGTGTGTGCTGCTGTCCGCAAACAGCCTCCAAACAAAGCAGGGCGCTAAGGCATGAGAAGTAAGCGTCCCAGGAGGGAATCTGCCTGCGAGGGAAGCTGTGCAGCACATCCCTTGTTCCGCTCGCCACTTCCCTGACTCTTAGGCAAAGCCCATCTCAGCTGGCTTGTAGGCGTGCCTCCGTGCTCAGAAGCAGTCCCGTGGCAGGCAGGATACAGGGGGATGTATTCTGGGCATGCAGCATGCTGCTTCCCATGCCCGGGACAAACTGCGAGCAGGTGCCTCGCTTGCGCTTCTATCTGCCGAGACTTGGAGCCGATCAGAGCGCACCTTGCCGCTGTGTGTGCTGCTGTCCGCAAACAGCCTCCAAACAAAGCAGGGCGCTAAGGCATGAGAAGTAAGCGTCCCAGGAGGGAATCTGCCTGCGAGGGAAGCTGTGCAGCACATCCCTTGTTCCGCTCGCCACTTCCCTGACTCTTAGGCAAAGCCCATCTCAGCTGGCTTGTAGGCGTGCCTCCGTGCTCAGAAGCAGTCCCGTGGCAGGCAGCATACAGGGGGATGTATTCTGGGCATGCAGCATGCTGCTTCCCATGCCCGGGACAAACTGCGAGCCGGTGACTCGCTTGCGCTTCTATCTGCCGAGACTTGGAGCTGGCCAGCGCGCACCTTCGCGCTGTGTGTGCTGCTGTCCGCAAACAGCCTCCAAACAAAGCAGGGCGCTAAGGCAGGAGAAGTAAGCGCCCCAGGAGGGAATCTGCCTGCGAGGGAAGCTGTGCAGCACATCCCTGGTTCCGCTCGCCACTTCCCTGACTCTTAGGCAAAGCCCAGCTCAGCTGGCTTGTAGGCGTGCCTCCGTGCTCAGAAGCAGTCCCGTGGCAGGCAGGATACAGGGGGATGTATTCTGGGCATGCAGCATGCTGCTTCCCATGCCCGGGACAAACTGCGAGCCGGTGCCTCGCTTGCGCTTCTATCTGCCGAGACTTGGAGCCGATCAGAGCGCACCTTCCCGCTGTGTGTGCTGCTGTCCGCAAACAGCCTCCAAACAAAGCAGGGCGCTAAGGCATGAGAAGTAAGCGCCCCAGGAGGGAATCTGCCTGCGAGGGAAGCTGTGCAGCACATCGCTTGTTCCGCTCGCCACTTCCCTGACTCTTAGGCAAAGCCCAGCTCAGCTGGCTTGTAGGCGTGCCTCCGTGCTCAGAAGCAGTCCCGTGGCAGGCAGGATACAGGGGGATGTATTCTGGGCATGCAGCATGCTGCTTCCCATGCCCGGGACAAACTGCGAGCAGGTGCCTCGCTTGCGCTTCTATCTGCCGAGACTTGGAGCTGGCCAGCGCGCACCTTCCCGCTGTGTGTGCTGCTGTCCGCAAACAGCCTCCAAACAAAGCAGGGCGCTAAGGCATGAGAAGTAAGCTCCCCAGGAGGGAATCTGACTGCGAGGGAAGCTGTGCAGCACATCCCTTGTTCCGCTCGCCACTTCCCTGACTCTTAGGCAAAGCCCATCTCAGCTGGCTTGTAGGCGTGCCTCCGTGCTCAGAAGCAGTCCCGTGGCAGGCAGGATACAGGGGGATGTGTTCTGGGCACGCAGCATGCTGCTTCCCATGCCCGGGACAAACTGCGAGCAGGTGCCTCGCTTGCGCTTCTATCTGCCGAGACTTGGAGCTGGCCAGCGCGCACCTTGCCGCTGTGTGTGCTGCTGTCCGCAAACAGCCTCCAAACAAAGCAGGGCGCTAAGGCAGGAGAAGTAAGCGTCCCAGGAGGGAATCTGCCTGCGAGGGAAGCTGTGCAGCACATCCCTTGTTCCGCTTGCCACTTCCCTGACTCTTAGGCAAAGCCCAGCTCAGCTGGCTTGTAGGCGTGCCTCCGTGCTCAGAAGCAGTCCCGTGGCAGGCAGGATACAGGGGGATGTGTTCTGGGCATGCAGCATGCTGCTTCCCATGCCCGGGACAAACTGCGAGCCGGTGCCTCGCTTGCGCTTCTATCTGCCGAGATTGGAGCTGGCCAGCGCGCACCTTGCTGCTGTGTGTGCTGCTGTCTGCAAACAGCCTCCAAACAAAGCAGGGCGCTAAGGCATGAGAAGTAAGCGTCCCAGGAGGGAATCTGCCTGCGAGGGAAGCTGTGCAGCACATCCCTTGTTCCGCTCGCCACTTCCCTGACTCTTAGGCAAAGCCCATCTCAGCTGGCTTGTAGGCGTGCCTCCGTGCTCAGAAGCAGTCCCGTGGCAGGCAGGATACAGGGGGATGTATTCTGGGCATGCAGCATGCTGCTTCCCATGCCCGGGACAAACTGCGAGCCGGTGCCTCGCTTGCGCTTCTATCTGCCGAGACTTGGAGCTGGCCAGCGCGCACCTTGCCGCTGTGTGTGCTGCTGTCCGCAAACAGCCTCCAAACAAAGCAGGGCGCTAAGGCATGAGAAGTAAGCGCCCCAGGAGGGAATCTGCCTGCGAGGGAAGTTGTGCAGCACATCCCTTGTTCCGCTCGCCACTTCCCTGACTCTTAGGCAAAGCCCATCTCAGCTGGCTTGTAGGCGTGCCTCTGTGCTCAGAAGCAGTCCCGTGGCAGGCAGGATACAGCGGGATGTGTTCTGGGCACGCAGCATGCTGCTTCCCATGCCCGGGAGAAACTGCGAGCCGGTGCCTCGCTTGCGCTTCTATCTGCCGAGACTTGGAGATGGCCAGCGCGCACCTTGCCGCTATGTGTGCTGCTGTCCGCAAACAGCCTCCAAACAAAGCAGGGCGCTAAGGCATGAGAAGTAAGCGCCCCAGGAGGGAATCCGCCTGCGAGGGAAGCTGTGCAGCACATCCCTTGTTCCGCTCGCCACTTCCCTGACTCTTAGGCAAAGCCCATCTCAGCTGGCTTGTAGGCGTGCCTCCGTGCTCAGAAGCAGTCCCGTGGCAGGCAGGATACAGCGGGATGTGTTCTGGGCACGCAGCATGCTGCTTCCCATGCCCGGGACAAACTGCGAGCCGGTGCCTCGCTTGCGCTTCTATCTGCCGAGACTTGGAGCCGATCAGAGCGCACCTTCCCGCTGTGTGTGCTGCTGTCCGCAAACAGCCTCCAAACAAAGCAGGGCGCTAAGGCATGAGAAGTAAGCGTCCCAGGAGGGAATCTGCCTGCGAGGGAAGCTGTGCAGCACATCCCTTGTTCCACTCGCCACTTCCCTGACTCTTAGGCAAAGCCCAGCTCAGCTGGCTTGTAGGCGTGCCTCCGTGCTCAGAAGCAGTCCCGTGGCAGGCAGGATACAGGGGGATGTATTCTGGGCATGCAGCATGCTGCTTCCCATGCCCGGGACAAACTGCGAGCAGGTGCCTCGCTTGCGCTTCTATCTGCCGAGACTTGGAGCTGGCCAGCGCGCACCTTGCCGCTGTGTGTGCTGCTGTCCGCAAATAGCCTCCAAACAAAGCAGGGCGCTAAGGCATGAGAAGTAAGCGCCCCAGGAGGGAATCTGCCTGCGAGGGAAGCTGTGCAGCACATCCCTTGTTCCGCTCGCCACTTTCCTGACTCTTAGGCAAAGCCCAGCTCAGCTGGCTTGTAGTCATGCCTCCGTGCTCAGAAGCAGTCCCGTGGCAGGCAGGATACAGGGGGATGTGTTCTGGGCACGCAGCATGCTGCTTCCCATGCCCGGGACAAACTGCGAGCCGGTGCCTCGCTTGCGCTTCTAGCTGCCGAGACTTGGAGCTGGCCAGCGCGCACCTTGCCGCTGTGTGTGCTGCTGTCCGCAAACAGCGTCCAAACAAAGCAGGGCGCTAAGGCATGAGAAGTAAGCGCCCCAGGAGGGAATCTGCCTGCGAAGGAAGCTGTGCAGCACATCCCTTGTTCCACTCGCCACTTCCCTGACTCTTAGGCAAAGCCCAGCTCAGCTGGCTTGTAGGCGTGCCTCCGTGCTCAGAAGCAGTCCCGTGGCAGGCAGGATACAGGGGGATGTGTTCTGGGCACGCAGCATGCTGCTTCCCATGCCCGGGACAAACTGCGAGCCGGTGCCTCGCTTGCGCTTCTATCTGCCGAGACTTGGAGCCGATCAGAGCGCACCTTGCCGCTGTGTGTGCTGCTGTCCACAAAGAGCCTCCAAACAAAGCAGGGCGCTAAGGCATGAGAAGTAAGCGCCCCAGGAGGGAATCTGCCTGCGAGGGAAGCTGTGCAGCACATCCCTTGTTCCACTCGCCACTTCCCTGACTCTTAGGCAAAGCCCATCTCAGCTGGCTTGTAGGCGTGCCTCCGTGCTCAGAAGCAGTCCCGTGGCAGGCAGGATACAGGGGGATGTGTTCTGGGCACGCAGCATGCTGCTTCCCATGCCCGGGACAAACTGCGAGCCGGTGCCTCGCTTGCGCTTCTATCTGCCGAGACTTGGAGCCGATCAGAGCGCACCTTCCCGCTGTGTGTGCTGCTGTCCGCAAACAGCCTCTAAACAAAGCAGGGCGCTAAGGCATGAGAAGTAAGCGCCCCAGGAGGGAATCTGCCTGCGAGGGAAGCTGTGCAGCACATCCCTTGTTCCGCTCGCCACTTCCCTGACTCTTAGGCAAAGCCCATCTCAGCTGGCTTGTAGGCGTGCCTCCGTGCTCAGAAGCAGTCCCGTGGCAGGCAGGATACAGGGGGATGTGTTCTGGGCACGCAGCATGCTGCTTCCCATGCCCGGGACAAACTGCGAGCCGGTGCCTCGCTTGCGCTTCTATCTGCCGAGACTTGGAGCCGATCAGAGCGCACCTTGCCGCTGTGTGTGCTGCTGTCCGCAAACAGCCTCCAAACAAAGCAGGGCGCTAAGGCATGAGAAGTAAGCGCCCCAGGAGGGAATCCGCCTGCGAGGGAAGCTGTGCAGCACATCCCTTGTTCCGCTCGCCACTTCCCTGACTCTTAGGCAAAGCCCAGCTCAGCTGGCTTGTAGGCGTGCCTCCGTGCTCAGAAGCAGTCCCGTGGCAGGCAGGATACAGGGGGATGTATTCTGGGCATGCAGCATGCTGCTTCCCATGCCCGGGACAAACTGCGAGCAGGTGCCTCGCTTGCGCTTCTATCTGCCGAGACTTGGAGCTGGCCAGCGCGCACCTTGCCGCTGTGTGTGCTGCTGTCCGCAAACAGCCTCCAAACAAAGCAGGGCGCTAAGGCATGAGAAGTAAGCGCCCCAGGAGGGAATCTGCCTGCGAGGGAAGCTGTGCAGCACATCCCTTGTTCCACTCGCCACTTCCCTGACTCTTAGGCAAAGCCCAGCTCAGCTGGCTTGTAGGCGTGCCTCCGTGCTCAGAAGCAGTCCCGTGGCAGGCAGGATACAGGGGGATGTGTTCTGGGCACGCAGCATGCTGCTTCCCATGCCCGGGACAAACTGCGAGCCGGTGCCTCGCTTGCGCTTCTATCTGCCGAGACTTGGAGCCGATCAGAGCGCACCTTCCCGCTGTGTGTGCTGCTGTCCGCAAACAGCCTCTAAACAAAGCAGGGCGCTAAGGCATGAGAAGTAAGCTCCCCAGGAGGGAATCTGCCTGCGAGGGAAGCTGTGCAGCACATCCCTTGTTCCGCTCGCCACTTCCCTGACTCTTAGGCAAAGCCCATCTCAGCTGGCTTGTAGGCGTGCCTCCGTGCTCAGAAGCAGTCCCGTGGCAGGCAGGATACAGCGGGATGTATTCTGGGCACGCAGCATGCTGCTTCCCATGCCCGGGACAAACTGCGAGCAGGTGCCTCGCTTGCGCTTCTATCTGCCGAGACTTGGAGCTGGCCAGCGCGCACCTTGCCGCTGTGTGTGCTGCTGTCCGCAAACAGCCTCCAAACAAAGCAGGGCGCTAAGGCAGGAGAAGTAAGCGCCCCAGGAGGGAATCTGCCTGCGAGGGAAGCTGTGCAGCACATCCCTTGTTCCGCTTGCCACTTCCCTGACTCTTAGGCAAAGCCCAGCTCAGCTGGCTTGTAGGCGTGCCTCCGTGCTCAGAAGCAGTCCCGTGGCAGGCAGGATACAGGGGGATGTGTTCTGGGCATGCAGCATGCTGCTTCCCATGCCCGGGACAAACTGCGAGCAGGTGCCTCGCTTGCGCTTCTATCTGCCGAGATTGGAGCTGGCCAGCGCGCACCTTGCCGCTGTGTGTGCTGCTGTCTGCAAACAGCCTCCAAACAAAGCAGGGCGCTAAGGCATGAGAAGTAAGCGCCCCAGGAGGGAATCTGCCTGCGAGGGAAGCTGTGCAGCACATCCCTTGTTCCGCTCGCCACTTCCCTGACTCTTAGGCAAAGCCCATCTCAGCTGGCTTGTAGGCGTGCCTCCGTGCTCAGAAGCAGTCCCGTGGCAGGCAGGATACAGGGGGATGTGTTCTGGGCACGCAGCATGCTGCTTCCCATGCCCGGGACAAACTGCGAGCCGGTGCCTCGCTTGCGCTTCTATCTGTCGAGACTTGGAGCCGATCAGAGCGCACCTTGCCGCTGTGTGTGCTGCTGTCCGCAAACAGCCTCCAAACAAAGCAGGGCGCTAAGGCATGAGAAGTAAGCGCCCCAGGAGGGAATCTGCCTGCGAGGGAAGCTGTGCAGCACATCCCTTGTTCCGCTCGCCACTTCCCTGACTCTTAGGCAAAGCCCATCTCAGCTGGCTTGTAGGCGTGCCTCCGTGCTCAGAAGCAGTCCCGTGGCAGGCAGGATACAGGGGGATGTATTCTGGGCATGCAGCATGCTGCTTCCCATGCCCGGGACAAACTGCGAGCCGGTGCCTCGCTTGCGCTTCTATCTGCCGAGACTTGGAGCTGGCCAGCGCGCACCTTGCCGCTGTGTGTGCTGCTGTCCGCAAACAGCCTCCAAACTAAGCAGGGCGCTAAGGCATGAGAAGTAAGCGCCCCAGGAGGGAATCTGCCTGCGAGGGAAGCTGTGCAGCACATCCCTTGTTCCGCTCGCCACTTCCCTGACTCTTAGGCAAAGCCCAGCTCAGCTGGCTTGTAGGCGTGCCTCTGTGCTCAGAAGCAGTCCCGTGGCAGGCAGGATACAGCGGGATGTGTTCTGGGCACGCAGCATGCTGCTTCCCATGCCCGGGACAAACTGCGAGCCGGTGCCTCGCTTGCGCTTCTATCTGCCGAGACTTGGAGATGGCCAGCGCGCACCTTGCCGCTATGTGTGCTGCTGTCCGCAAACAGCCTCCAAACAAAGCAGGGCGCTAAGGCATGAGAAGTAAGCGCCCCAGGAGGGAATCTGCCTGCGAGGGAAGCTGTGCAGCACATCCCTTGTTCCGCTCGCCACTTCCCTGACTCTTAGGCAAAGCCCATCTCAGCTGGCTTGTAGGCGTGCCTCCGTGCTCAGAAGCAGTCCCGTGGCAGGCAGGATACAGGGGGATGTGTTCTGGGCACGCAGCATGCTGCTTCCCATGCCCGGGACAAACTGCGAGCCGGTGCCTCGCTTGCGCTTCTATCTGCCGAGACTTGGAGCCGATCAGAGCGCACCTTCCCGCTGTGTGTGCTGCAGTCCGCAAACAGCCTCCAAACAAAGCAGGGCGCTAAGGCATGAGAAGTAAGCGTCCCAGGAGGGAATCTGCCTGCGAAGGAAGCTGTGCAGCACATCCCTTGTTCCACTCGCCACTTCCCTGACTCTTAGGCAAAGCCCATCTCAGCTGGCTTGTAGGCGTGCCTCCGTGCTCAGAAGCAGTCCCGTGGCAGGCAGAATACAGGGGGATGTGTTCTGGGCACGCAGCATGCTGCTTCCCATGCCCGGGACAAACTGCGAGCCGGTGCCTCGCTTGCGCTTCTATCTGCCGAGACTTGGAGCCGATCAGAGCGCACCTTGCCGCTGTGTGTGCTGCTGTCCACAAACAGCCTCCAAACAAAGCAGGGCGCTAAGGCATGAGAAGTAAGCGCCCCAGGAGGGAATCTGCCTGCGAGGGAAGCTGTGCAGCACATCCCTTGTTCCACTCGCCACTTCCCTGACTCTTAGGCAAAGCCCAGCTCAGCTGGCTTGTAGGCGTGCCTCCGTGCTCAGAAGCAGTCCCGTGGCAGGCAGGATACAGGGGGATGTGTTCTGGGCACGCAGCATGCTGCTTCCCATGCCCGGGACAAACTGCGAGCCGGTGCCTCGCTTGCGCTTCTATCTGCCGAGACTTGGAGCCGATCAGAGCGCACCTTCCCGCTGTGTGTGCTGCTGTCCGCAAACAGCCTCTAAACAAAGCAGGGCGCTAAGGCATGAGAAGTAAGCTCCCCAGGAGGGAATCTGCCTGCGAGGGAAGCTGTGCAGCACATCCCTTGTTCCGCTCGCCACTTCCCTGACTCTTAGGCAAAGCCCATCTCAGCTGGCTTGTAGGCGTGCCTCCGTGCTCAGAAGCAGTCCCGTGGCAGGCAGGATACAGCGGGATGTATTCTGGGCACGCAGCATGCTGCTTCCCATGCCCGGGACAAACTGCGAGCAGGTGCCTCGCTTGCGCTTCTATCTGCCGAGACTTGGAGCTGGCCAGCGCGCACCTTGCCGCTGTGTGTGCTGCTGTCCGCAAACAGCCTCCAAACAAAGCAGGGCGCTAAGGCAGGAGAAGTAAGCGCCCCAGGAGGGAATCTGCCTGCGAGGGAAGCTGTGCAGCACATCCCTTGTTCCGCTTGCCACTTCCCTGACTCTTAGGCAAAGCCCAGCTCAGCTGGCTTGTAGGCGTGCCTCCGTGCTCAGAAGCAGTCCCGTGGCAGGCAGGATACAGGGGGATGTGTTCTGGGCATGCAGCATGCTGCTTCCCATGCCCGGGACAAACTGCGAGCAGGTGCCTCGCTTGCGCTTCTATCTGCCGAGATTGGAGCTGGCCAGCGCGCACCTTGCCGCTGTGTGTGCTGCTGTCTGCAAACAGCCTCCAAACAAAGCAGGGCGCTAAGGCATGAGAAGTAAGCGCCCCAGGAGGGAATCTGCCTGCGAGGGAAGCTGTGCAGCACATCCCTTGTTCCGCTCGCCACTTCCCTGACTCTTAGGCAAAGCCCATCTCAGCTGGCTTGTAGGCGTGCCTCCGTGCTCAGAAGCAGTCCCGTGGCAGGCAGGATACAGGGGGATGTGTTCTGGGCACGCAGCATGCTGCTTCCCATGCCCGGGACAAACTGCGAGCCGGTGCCTCGCTTGCGCTTCTATCTGTCGAGACTTGGAGCCGATCAGAGCGCACCTTGCCGCTGTGTGTGCTGCTGTCCGCAAACAGCCTCCAAACAAAGCAGGGCGCTAAGGCATGAGAAGTAAGCGCCCCAGGAGGGAATCTGCCTGCGAGGGAAGCTGTGCAGCACATCCCTTGTTCCGCTCGCCACTTCCCTGACTCTTAGGCAAAGCCCATCTCAGCTGGCTTGTAGGCGTGCCTCCGTGCTCAGAAGCAGTCCCGTGGCAGGCAGGATACAGGGGGATGTATTCTGGGCATGCAGCATGCTGCTTCCCATGCCCGGGACAAACTGCGAGCCGGTGCCTCGCTTGCGCTTCTATCTGCCGAGACTTGGAGCTGGCCAGCGCGCACCTTGCCGCTGTGTGTGCTGCTGTCCGCAAACAGCCTCCAAACAAAGCAGGGCGCTAAGGCATGAGAAGTAAGCGCCCCAGGAGGGAATCTGCCTGCGAGGGAAGCTGTGCAGCACATCCCTTGTTCCGCTCGCCACTTCCCTGACTCTTAGGCAAAGCCCAGCTCAGCTGGCTTGTAGGCGTGCCTCTGTGCTCAGAAGCAGTCCCGTGGCAGGCAGGATACAGCGGGATGTGTTCTGGGCACGCAGCATGCTGCTTCCCATGCCCGGGACAAACTGCGAGCCGGTGCCTCGCTTGCGCTTCTATCTGCCGAGACTTGGAGATGGCCAGCGCGCACCTTGCCGCTATGTGTGCTGCTGTCCGCAAACAGCCTCCAAACAAAGCAGGGCGCTAAGGCATGAGAAGTAAGCGCCCCAGGAGGGAATCTGCCTGCGAGGGAAGCTGTGCAGCACATCCCTTGTTCCGCTCGCCACTTCCCTGACTCTTAGGCAAAGCCCATCTCAGCTGGCTTGTAGGCGTGCCTCCGTGCTCAGAAGCAGTCCCGTGGCAGGCAGGATACAGGGGGATGTGTTCTGGGCACGCAGCATGCTGCTTCCCATGCCCGGGACAAACTGCGAGCCGGTGCCTCGCTTGCGCTTCTATCTGCCGAGACTTGGAGCCGATCAGAGCGCACCTTCCCGCTGTGTGTGCTGCAGTCCGCAAACAGCCTCCAAACAAAGCAGGGCGCTAAGGCATGAGAAGTAAGCGTCCCAGGAGGGAATCTGCCTGCGAGGGAAGCTGTGCAGCACATCCCTTGTTCCACTCGCCACTTCCCTGACTCTTAGGCAAAGCCCATCTCAGCTGGCTTGTAGGCGTGCCTCCGTGCTCAGAAGCAGTCCCGTGGCAGGCAGGATACAGGGGGATGTATTCTGGGCATGCAGCATGCTGCTTCCCATGCCCGGGACAAACTGCGAGCAGGTGCCTCGCTTGCGCTTCTATCTGCCGAGACTTGGAGCTGGCCAGCGCGCACCTTGCCGCTGTGTGTGCTGCTGTCCGCAAACAGCCTCCAAACAAAGCAGGGCGCTAAGGCATGAGAAGTAAGCGCCCCAGGAGGGAATCTGCCTGCGAGGGAAGCTGTGCAGCACATCCCTTGTTCCGCTCGCCACTTTCCTGACTCTTAGGCAAAGCCCAGCTCAGCTGGCTTGTAGGCGTGCCTCCGTGCTCAGAAGCAGTCCCGTGGCAGGCAGGATACAGGGGGATGTGTTCTGGGCACGCAGCATGCTGCTTCCCATGCCCGGGACAAACTGTGAGCCGGTGACTCGCTTGCGCTTCTATCTGCCGAGACTTGGAGCCGATCAGAGCGCACCTTCCCGCTGTGTGTGCTGCTGTCCGCAAACAGCCTCCAAACAAAGCAGGGCGCTAAGGCATGAGAAGTAAGCGCCCCAGGAGGGAATCCGCCTGCGAGGGAAGCTGTGCAGCACATCCCTTGTTCCGCTCGCCACTTCCCTGACTCTTAGGCAAAGCCCAGCTCAGCTGGCTTGTAGGCGTGCCTCGGTGCTCAGAAGCAGTCCCGTGGCAGGCAGGATACAGGGGGATGTGTTCTGGGCATGCAGCATGCTGCTTCCCATGCCCGGGACAAACTGCGAGCCGGTGCCTCGCTTGCGCTTCTATCTGCCGAGACTTGGAGCCGATCAGAGCGCACCTTGCCGCTGTGTGTGCTGCTGTCCGCAAACAGCCTCCAAACAAAGCAGGGCGCTAAGGCATGAGAAGTAAGCGCCCCAGGAGGGAATCTGCCTGCGAGGGAAGCTGTGCAGCACATCCCTTGTTCCGCTCGCCACTTCCCTGACTCTTAGGCAAAGCCCATCTCAGCTGGCTTGTAGGCGTGCCTCCGTGCTCAGAAGCAGTCCTGTGGCAGGCAGGATACAGGGGGATGTGTTCTGGGCACGCAGCATGCTGCTTCCCATGCCCGGGACAAACTGCGAGCCGGTGCCTCGCTTGCGCTTCTATCTGCCGAGACTTGGAGCCGATCAGAGCGCACCTTGCCGCTGTGTGTGCTGCTGTCCGCAAACAGCCTCCAAACAAAGCAGGGCGCTAAGGCATGAGAAGTAAGCGCCCCAGGAGGGAATCTGCCTGCGAGGGAAGCTGTGCAGCACATCCCTTGTTCCGCTCGCCACTTCCCTGACTCTTAGGCAAAGCCCAGCTCAGCTGGCTTGTAGGCGTGCCTCCGTGCTCAGAAGCAGTCCCGTGGCAGGCAGGATACAGGGGGATGTGTTCTGGGCACGCAGCATGCTGCTTCCCATGCCCGGGACAAACTGCGAGCCGGTGCCTCGCTTGCGCTTCTATCTGCCGAGACTTGGAGCCGATCAGAGCGCACCTTGCCGCTGTGTGTGCTGCTGTCCGCAAACAGCCTCCAAACAAAGCAGGGCGCTAAGGCATGAGAAGTAAGCGTCCCAGGAGGGAATCCGCCTGCGAGGGAAGCTGTGCAGCACATCCCTTGTTCCGCTCGCCACTTCCCTGACTCTTAGGCAAAGCCCATCTCAGCTGGCTTGTAGGCGTGCCTCCGTGCTCAGAAGCAGTCCCGTGGCAGGCAGGATACAGGGGGATGTGTTCTGGGCACGCAGCATGCTGCTTCCCATGCCCGGGACAAACTGCGAGCCGGTGCCTCGCTTGCGCTTCTATCTGCCGAGACTTGGAGCCGATCAGAGCGCACCTTGCCGCTGTGTGTGCTGCTGTCCGCAAACAGCCTCCAAACAAAGCAGGGCGCTAAGGCATGAGAAGTAAGCGTCCCAGGAGGGAATCTGCCTGCGAGGGAAGCTGTGCAGCACATCCCTTGTTCCGCTCGCCACTTCCCTGACTCTTAGGCAAAGCCCATCTCAGCTGGCTTGTAGGCGTGCCTCCGTGCTCAGAAGCAGTCCCGTGGCAGGCAGGATACAGGGGGATGTATTCTGGGCATGCAGCATGCTGCTTCCCATGCCCGGGACAAACTGCGAGCCGGTGCCTCGCTTGCGCTTCTATCTGCCGAGACTTGGAGCTGGCCAGCGCGCACCTTGCCGCTGTGTGTGCTGCTGTCCGCAAACAGCCTCCAAACAAAGCAGGGCGCTAAGGCATGAGAAGTAAGCGCCCCAGGAGGGAATCTGCCTGCGAGGGAAGCTGTGCAGCACATCCCTTGTTCCGCTCGCCACTTCCCTGACTCTTAGGCAAAGCCCAGCTCAGCTGGCTTGTAGGCGTGCCTCCGTGCTCAGAAGCAGTCCCGTGGCAGGCATGATACAGCGGGATGTGTTCTGGGCACGCAGCATGCTGCTTCCCATGCCCGGGACAAACTGCGAGCCGGTGCCTCGCTTGCGCTTCTATCTGCCGAGACTTGGAGCCGATCAGAGCGCACCTTGCCGCTGTGTGTGCTGCTGTCCGCAAACAGCCTCCAAACAAAGCAGGGCGCTAAGGCATGAGAAGTAAGCGTCCCAGGAGGGAATCCGCCTGCGAGGGAAGCTGTGCAGCACATCCCTTGTTCCGCTCGCCACTTCCCTGACTCTTAGGCAAAGCCCATCTCAGCTGGCTTGTAGGCGTGCCTCCGTGCTCAGAAGCAGTCCCGTGGCAGGCAGGATACAGGGGGATGTGTTCTGGGCACGCAGCATGCTGCTTCCCATGCCCGGGACAAACTGCGAGCCGGTGCCTCGCTTGCGCTTCTATCTGCCGAGACTTGGAGCCGATCAGAGCGCACCTTGCCGCTGTGTGTGCTGCTGTCCGCAAACAGCCTCCAAACAAAGCAGGGCGCTAAGGCATGAGAAGTAAGCGTCCCAGGAGGGAATCCGCCTGCGAGGGAAGCTGTGCAGCACATCCCTTGTTCCGCTCGCCACTTCCCTGACTCTTAGGCAAAGCCCATCTCAGCTGGCTTGTAGGCGTGCCTCCGTGCTCAGAAGCAGTCCCGTGGCAGGCAGGATACAGGGGGATGTGTTCTGGGCACGCAGCATGCTGCTTCCCATGCCCGGGACAAACTGCGAGCCGGTGCCTCGCTTGCGCTTCTATCTGCCGAGACTTGGAGCCGATCAGAGCGCACCTTGCCGCTGTGTGTGCTGCTGTCCGCAAACAGCCTCCAAACAAAGCAGGGCGCTAAGGCATGAGAAGTAAGCGCCCCAGGAGGGAATCTGCCTGCGAGGGAAGCTGTGCAGCACATCCCTTGTTCCGCTCGCCACTTCCCTGACTCTTAGGCAAAGCCCATCTCAGCTGGCTTGTAGGCGTGCCTCCGTGCTCAGAAGCAGTCCCGTGGCAGGCAGGATACAGGGGGATGTATTCTGGGCATGCAGCATGCTGCTTCCCATGCCCGGGACAAACTGCGAGCAGGTGCCTCGCTTGCGCTTCTATCTGCCGAGACTTGGAGCTGGCCAGCGCGCACCTTGCCGCTGTGTGTGCTGCTGTCCGCAAACAGCCTCCAAACAAAGCAGGGCGCTAAGGCATGAGAAGTAAGCGCCCCAGGAGGGAATCTGCCTGCGAGGGAAGCTGTGCAGCACATCCCTTGTTCCGCTCGCCACTTCCCTGACTCTTAGGCAAAGCCCAGCTCAGCTGGCTTGTAGGCGTGCCTCCGTGCTCAGAAGCAGTCCCGTGGCAGGCAGGATACAGGGGGATGTATTCTGGGCATGCAGCATGCTGCTTCCCATGCCCGGGACAAACTGCGAGCAGGTGCCTCGCTTGCGCTTCTATCTGCCGAGACTTGGAGATGGCCAGCGCGCACCTTGCCGCTATGTGTGCTGCTGTCCGCAAACAGCCTCCAAACAAAGCAGGGCGCTAAGGCATGAGAAGTAAGCGCCCCAGGAGGGAATCCGCCTGCGAGGGAAGCTGTGCAGCACATCCCTTGTTCCGCTCGCCACTTCCCTGACTCTTAGGCAAAGCCCATCTCAGCTGGCTTGTAGGCGTGCCTCCGTGCTCAGAAGAAGTCCCGTGGCAGGCAGGATACAGGGGGATGTATTCTGGGCATGCAGCATGCTGCTTCCCATGCCCGGGACAAACTGCGAGCAGGTGCCTCGCTTGCGCTTCTATCTGCCGAGATTGGAGCTGGCCAGCGCGCACCTTGCTGCTGTGTGTGCTGCTGTCTGCAAACAGCCTCCAAACAAAGCAGGGCGCTAAGGCATGAGAAGTAAGCGCCCCAGGAGGGAATCTGCCTGCGAGGGAAGCTGTGCAGCACATCCCTTGTTCCGCTCGCCACTTCCCTGACTCTTAGGCAAAGCCCAGCTCAGCTGGCTTGTAGGCGTGCCTCCGTGCTCAGAAGCAGTCCCGTGGCAGGCAGGATACAGGGGGATGTGTTCTGGGCACGCAGCATGCTGCTTCCCATGCCCGGGACAAACTGCGAGCCGGTGCCTCGCTTGCGCTTCTATCTGCCGAGACTTGGAGCCGATCAGAGCGCACCTTCCCGCTGTGTGTGCTGCTGTCCGCAAACAGCCTCCAAACAAAGCAGGGCGCTAAGGCATGAGAAGTAAGCGCCCCAGGAGGGAATCTGCCTGCGAGGGAAGCTGTGCAGCACATCCCTTGTTCCGCTCGCCACTTCCCTGACTCTTAGGCAAAGCCCATCTCAGCTGGCTTGTAGGCGTGCCTCCGTGCTCAGAAGCAGTCCCGTGGCAGGCAGGATACAGGGGGATGTATTCTGGGCATGCAGCATGCTGCTTCCCATGCCCGGGACAAACTGCGAGCCGGTGCCTCGCTTGCGCTTCTATCTGCCGAGACTTGGAGCTGGCCAGCGCGCACCTTGCCGCTGTGTGTGCTGCTGTCCGCAAACAGCCTCCAAACAAAGCAGGGCGCTAAGGCATGAGAAGTAAGCGCCCCAGGAGGGAATCTGCCTGCGAGGGAAGCTGTGCAGCACATCCCTTGTTCCGCTCGCCACTTCCCTGACTCTTAGGCAAAGCCCAGCTCAGCTGGCTTGTAGGCGTGCCTCTGTGCTCAGAAGCAGTCCCGTGGCAGGCAGGATACAGCGGGATGTGTTCTGGGCACGCAGCATGCTGCTTCCCATGCCCGGGACAAACTGCGAGCCGGTGCCTCGCTTGCGCTTCTATCTGCCGAGACTTGGAGATGGCCAGCGCGCACCTTGCCGCTATGTGTGCTGCTGTCCGCAAACAGCCTCCAAACAAAGCAGGGCGCTAAGGCATGAGAAGTAAGCGCCCCAGGAGGGAATCCGCCTGCGAGGGAAGCTGTGCAGCACATCCCTTGTTCCGCTCGCCACTTCCCTGACTCTTAGGCAAAGCCCAGCTCAGCTGGCTTGTAGGCGTGCCTCCGTGCTCAGAAGCAGTCCCGTGGCAGGCAGGATACAGGGGGATGTATTCTGGGCATGCAGCATGCTGCTTCCCATGCCCGGGACAAACTGCGAGCAGGTGCCTCGCTTGCGCTTCTATCTGCCGAGACTTGGAGATGGCCAGCGCGCACCTTGCCGCTATGTGTGCTGCTGTCCGCAAACAGCCTCCAAACAAAGCAGGGCGCTAAGGCATGAGAAGTAAGCGCCCCAGGAGGGAATCTGCCTGCGAGGGAAGCTGTGCAGCACATCCCTTGTTCCGCTCGCCACTTCCCTGACTCTTAGGCAAAGCCCAGCTCAGCTGGCTTGTAGGCGTGCCTCCGTGCTCAGAAGCAGTCCCGTGGCAGGCAGGATACAGGGGGATGTATTCTGGGCATGCAGCATGCTGCTTCCCATGCCCGGGACAAACTGCGAGCAGGTGCCTCGCTTGCGCTTCTATCTGCCGAGACTTGGAGATGGCCAGCGCGCACCTTGCCGCTATGTGTGCTGCTGTCCGCAAACAGCCTCCAAACAAAGCAGGGCGCTAAGGCATGAGAAGTAAGCGCCCCAGGAGGGAATCTGCCTGCGAGGGAAGCTGTGCAGCACATCCCTTGTTCCGCTCGCCACTTCCCTGACTCTTAGGCAAAGCCCAGCTCAGCTGGCTTGTAGGCGTGCCTCCGTGCTCAGAAGAAGTCCCGTGGCAGGCAGGATACAGGGGGATGTATTCTGGGCATGCAGCATGCTGCTTCCCATGCCCGGGACAAACTGCGAGCAGGTGCCTCGCTTGCGCTTCTATCTGCCGAGATTGGAGCTGGCCAGCGCGCACCTTGCTGCTGTGTGTGCTGCTGTCTGCAAACAGCCTCCAAACAAAGCAGGGCGCTAAGGCATGAGAAGTAAGCGCCCCAGGAGGGAATCTGCCTGCGAGGGAAGCTGTGCAGCACATCCCTTGTTCCGCTCGCCACTTCCCTGACTCTTAGGCAAAGCCCATCTCAGCTGGCTTGTAGGCGTGCCTCCGTGCTCAGAAGCAGTCCCGTGGCAGGCAGGATACAGGGGGATGTGTTCTGGGCACGCAGCATGCTGCTTCCCATGCCCGGGACAAACTGCGAGCCGGTGCCTCGCTTGCGCTTCTATCTGCCGAGACTTGGAGCCGATCAGAGCGCACCTTGCCGCTGTGTGTGCTGCTGTCCGCAAACAGCCTCCAAACAAAGCAGGGCGCTAAGGCATGAGAAGTAAGCGTCCCAGGAGGGAATCTGCCTGCGAGGGAAGCTGTGCAGCACATCCCTTGTTCCGCTCGCCACTTCCCTGACTCTTAGGCAAAGCCCATCTCAGCTGGCTTGTAGGCGTGCCTCCGTGCTCAGAAGCAGTCCCGTGGCAGGCAGGATACAGGGGGATGTATTCTGGGCATGCAGCATGCTGCTTCCCATGCCCGGGACAAACTGCGAGCCGGTGCCTCGCTTGCGCTTCTATCTGCCGAGACTTGGAGCTGGCCAGCGCGCACCTTGCCGCTGTGTGTGCTGCTGTCCGCAAACAGCCTCCAAACAAAGCAGGGCGCTAAGGCATGAGAAGTAAGCGCCCCAGGAGGGAATCTGCCTGCGAGGGAAGCTGTGCAGCACATCCCTTGTTCCGCTCGCCACTTCCCTGACTCTTAGGCAAAGCCCAGCTCAGCTGGCTTGTAGGCGTGCCTCTGTGCTCAGAAGCAGTCCCGTGGCAGGCAGGATACAGCGGGATGTGTTCTGGGCACGCAGCATGCTGCTTCCCATGCCCGGGACAAACTGCGAGCCGGTGCCTCGCTTGCGCTTCTATCTGCCGAGACTTGGAGATGGCCAGCGCGCACCTTGCCGCTATGTGTGCTGCTGTCCGCAAACAGCCTCCAAACAAAGCAGGGCGCTAAGGCATGAGAAGTAAGCGCCCCAGGAGGGAATCCGCCTGCGAGGGAAGCTGTGCAGCACATCCCTTGTTCCGCTCGCCACTTCCCTGACTCTTAGGCAAAGCCCAGCTCAGCTGGCTTGTAGGCGTGCCTCCGTGCTCAGAAGCAGTCCCGTGGCAGGCAGGATACAGGGGGATGTGTTCTGGGCACGCAGCATGCTGCTTCCCATGCCCGGGACAAACTGCGAGCCGGTGCCTCGCTTGCGCTTCTATCTGCCGAGACTTGGAGCCGATCAGAGCGCACCTTGCCGCTGTGTGTGCTGCTGTCCACAAACAGCCTCCAAACAAAGCAGGGCGCTAAGGCATGAGAAGTAAGCGCCCCAGGAGGGAATCTGCCTGCGAGGGAAGCTGTGCAGCACATCCCTTGTTCCACTCGCCACTTCCCTGACTCTTAGGCAAAGCCCATCTCAGCTGGCTTGTAGGCGTGCCTCCGTGCTCAGAAGCAGTCCCGTGGCAGGCAGGATACAGGGGGATGTGTTCTGGGCACGCAGCATGCTGCTTCCCATGCCCGGGACAAACTGCGAGCCGGTGACTCGCTTGCGCTTCTATCTGCCGAGACTTGGAGCCGATCAGAGTGCACCTTCCCGCTGTGTGTGCTGCTGTCCGCAAACAGCCTCTAAACAAAGCAGGGCGCTAAGGCATGAGAAGTAAGCGCCCCAGGAGGGAATCTGCCTGCGAGGGAAGCTGTGCAGCACATCCCTTGTTCCGCTCGCCACTTCCCTGACTCTTAGGCAAAGCCCATCTCAGCTGGCTTGTAGGCGTGCCTCCGTGCTCAGAAGCAGTCCCGTGGCAGGCAGGATACAGGGGGATGTGTTCTGGGCATGCAGCATGCTGCTTCCCATGCCCGGGACAAACTGCGAGCCGGTGCCTCGCTTGCGCTTCTATCTGCCGAGACTTGGAGCCGATCAGAGCGCACCTTGCCACTGTGTGTGCTGCTGTCCGCAAACAGCCTCCAAACAAAGCAGGGCGCTAAGGCATGAGAAGTAAGCGCCCCAGGAGGGAATCCGCCTGCGAGGGAAGCTGTGCAGCACATCCCTTGTTCCGCTCGCCACTTCCCTGACTCTTAGGCAAAGCCCATCTCAGCTGGCTTGTAGGCATGCCTCCGTGCTCAGAAGCAGTCCCGTGGCAGGCAGGATACAGGGGGATGTGTTCTGGGCACGCAGCATGCTGCTTCCCATGCCCGGGACAAACTGCGAGCCGGTGCCTCGCTTGCGCTTCTATCTGCCGAGACTTGGAGCCGATCAGAGCGCACCTTGCCGCTGTGTGTGCTGCTGTCCGCAAACAGCCTCCAAACAAAGCAGGGCGCTAAGGCATGAGAAGTAAGCGTCCCAGGAGGGAATCTGCCTGCGAGGGAAGCTGTGCAGCACATCCCTTGTTCCACTCGCCACTTCCCTGACTCTTAGGCAAAGCCCATCTCAGCTGGCTTGTAGGCGTGCCTCCGTGCTCAGAAGCAGTCCCGTGGCAGGCAGGATACAGGGGGATGTATTCTGGGCATGCAGCATGCTGCTTCCCATGCGCGGGACAAACTGCGAGCAGGTGCCTCGCTTGCGCTTCTATCTGCCGAGACTTGGAGCTGGCCAGCGCGCACCTTGCCGCTGTGTGTGCTGCTGTCCGCAAACAGCCTCCAAACAAAGCAGGGCGCTAAGGCATGAGAAGTAAGCGCCCCAGGAGGGAATCTGCCTGCGAGGGAAGCTGTGCAGCACATCCCTTGTTCCGCTCGCCACTTTCCTGACTCTTAGGCAAAGCCCAGCTCAGCTGGCTTGTAGTCATGCCTCCGTGCTCAGAAGCAGTCCCATGGCAGGCAGGATACAGGGGGATGTGTTCTGGGCACGCAGCATGCTGCTTCCCATGCCCGGGACAAACTGCGAGCCGGTGCCTCGCTTGCGCTTCTATCTGCCGAGACTTGGAGCTGGCCAGCGCGCACCTTCCCGCTGTGTGTGCTGCTGTCCGCAAACAGCCTCCAAACAAAGCAGGGCGCTAAGGCATGAGAAGTAAGCGCCCCAGGAGGGAATCTGCCTGCGAGGGAAGCTGTGCAGCACATCCCTTGTTCCACTCGCCACTTCCCTGACTCTTAGGCAAAGCCCATCTCAGCTGGCTTGTAGGCGTGCCTCCGTGCTCAGAAGCAGTCCCGTGGCAGGCAGGATACAGGGGGATGTGTTCTGGGCACGCAGCATGCTGCTTCCCATGCCCGGGACAAACTGCGAGCCGGTGCCTCGCTTGCGCTTCTATCTGCCGAGACTTGGAGCCGATCAGAGCGCACCTTCCCGCTGTGTGTGCTGCTGTCCGCAAACAGCCTCTAAACAAAGCAGGGCGCTAAGGCATGAGAAGTAAGCGTCCCAGGAGGGAATCTGCCTGCGAGGGAAGCTGTGCAGCACATCCCTTGTTCCGCTCGCCACTTCCCTGACTCTTAGGCAAAGCCCATCTCAGCTGGCTTGTAGGCGTGCCTCCGTGCTCAGAAGCAGTCCCGTGGCAGGCAGGATACAGCGGGATGTATTCTGGGCACGCAGCATGCTGCTTCCCATGCCCGGGACAAACTGCGAGCAGGTGCCTCGCTTGCGCTTCTATCTGCCGAGACTTGGAGCTGGCCAGCGCGCACCTTGCCGCTGTGTGTGCTGCTGTCCGCAAACAGCCTCCAAACAAAGCAGGGCGCTAAGGCAGGAGAAGTAAGCGCCCCAGGAGGGAATCTGCCTGCGAGGGAAGCTGTGCAGCACATCCCTTGTTCCGCTTGCCACTTCCCTGACTCTTAGGCAAAGCCCAGCTCAGCTGGCTTGTAGGCGTGCCTCCGTGCTCAGAAGCAGTCCCGTGGCAGGCAGGATACAGGGGGATGTGTTCTGGGCATGCAGCATGCTGCTTCCCATGCCCGGGACAAACTGCGAGCAGGTGCCTCGCTTGCGCTTCTATCTGCCGAGATTGGAGCTGGCCAGCGCGCACCTTGCCACTGTGTGTGCTGCTGTCTGCAAACAGCCTCCAAACAAAGCAGGGCGCTAAGGCATGAGAAGTAAGCGCCCCAGGAGGGAATCTGCCTGCGAGGGAAGCTGTGCAGCACATCCCTTGTTCCGCTCGCCACTTCCCTGACTCTTAGGCAAAGCCCATCTCAGCTGGCTTGTAGGCGTGCCTCCGTGCTCAGAAGCAGTCCCGTGGCAGGCAGGATACAGGGGGATGTGTTCTGGGCACGCAGCATGCTGCTTCCCATGCCCGGGACAAACTGCGAGCCGGTGCCTCGCTTGCGCTTCTATCTGCCGAGACTTGGAGCCGATCAGAGCGCACCTTGCCGCTGTGTGTGCTGCTGTCCGCAAACAGCCTCCAAACAAAGCAGGGCGCTAAGGCATGAGAAGTAAGCGTCCCAGGAGGGAATCTGCCTGCGAGGGAAGCTGTGCAGCACATCCCTTGTTCCGCTCGCCACTTCCCTGACTCTTAGGCAAAGCCCATCTCAGCTGGCTTGTAGGCGTGCCTCCGTGCTCAGAAGCAGTCCCGTGGCAGGCAGGATACAGGGGGATGTATTCTGGGCATGCAGCATGCTGCTTCCCATGCCCGGGACAAACTGCGAGCCGGTGCCTCGCTTGCGCTTCTATCTGCCGAGACTTGGAGCTGGCCAGCGCGCACCTTGCCGCTGTGTGTGCTGCTGTCCGCAAACAGCCTCCAAACAAAGCAGGGCGCTAAGGCATGAGAAGTAAGCGCCCCAGGAGGGAATCTGCCTGCGAGGGAAGCTGTGCAGCACATCCCTTGTTCCGCTCGCCACTTCCCTGACTCTTAGGCAAAGCCCATCTCAGCTGGCTTGTAGGCGTGCCTCCGTGCTCAGAAGCAGTCCCGTGGCAGGCAGGATACAGGGGGATGTGTTCTGGGCACGCAGCATGCTGCTTCCCATGCCCGGGACAAACTGCGAGCCGGTGCCTCGCTTGCGCTTCTATCTGCCGAGACTTGGAGCCGATCAGAGCGCACCTTCCCGCTGTGTGTGCTGCTGTCCGCAAACAGCCTCCAAACAAAGCAGGGCGCTAAGGCATGAGAAGTAAGCGTCCCAGGAGGGAATCTGCCTGCGAGGGAAGCTGTGCAGCACATCCCTTGTTCCACTCGCCACTTCCCTGACTCTTAGGCAAAGCCCATCTCAGCTGGCTTGTAGGCGTGCCTCCGTGCTCAGAAGCAGTCCCGTGGCAGGCAGGATACAGGGGGATGTATTCTGGGCATGCAGCATGCTGCTTCCCATGCCCGGGACAAACTGCGAGCAGGTGCCTCGCTTGCGCTTCTATCTGCCGAGACTTGGAGCTGGCCAGCGCGCACCTTGCCGCTGTGTGTGCTGCTGTCCGCAAACAGCCTCCAAACAAAGCAGGGCGCTAAGGCATGAGAAGTAAGCGCCCCAGGAGGGAATCTGCCAGCGAGGGAAGCTGTGCAGCACATCCCTTGTTCCGCTCGCCACTTTCCTGACTCTTAGGCAAAGCCCAGCTCAGCTGGCTTGTAGTCATGCCTCCGTGCTCAGAAGCAGTCCCGTGGCAGGCAGGATACAGGGGGATGTGTTCTGGGCACGCAGCATGCTGCTTCCCATGCCCGGGACAAACTGCGAGCCGGTGCCTCGCTTGCGCTTCTATCTGCCGAGACTTGGAGCTGGCCAGCGCGCACCTTGCCGCTGTGTGTGCTGCTGTCGCAAACAGCCTCCAAACAAAGCAGGGCGCTAAGGCATGAGAAGTAAGCGCCCCAGGAGGGAATCTGCCTGCGAAGGAAGCTGTGCAGCACATCCCTTGTTCCGCTCGCCACTTCCCTGACTCTTAGGCAAAGCCCATCTCAGCTGGCTTGTAGGCGTGCCTCCGTGCTCAGAAGCAGTCCCGTGGCAGGCAGGATACAGGGGGATGTGTTCTGGGCACGCAGCATGCTGCTTCCCATGCCCGGGACAAACTGCGAGCCGGTGACTCGCTTGCGCTTCTATCTGCCGAGACTTGGAGCCGATCAGAGCGCACCTTGCCGCTGTGTGTGCTGCTGTCCGCAAACAGCCTCCAAACAAAGCAGGGCGCTAAGGCATGAGAAGTAAGCGCCCCAGGAGGGAATCCGCCTGCGAGGGAAGCTGTGCAGCACATCCCTTGTTCCGCTCGCCACTTCCCTGACTCTTAGGCAAAGCCCAGCTCAGCTGGCTTGTAGGCGTGCCTCCGTGCTCAGAAGCAGTCCCGTGGCAGGCAGGATACAGGGGGATGTGTTCTGGGCACGTAGCATGCTGCTTCCCATGCCCGGGACAAACTGCGAGCCGGTGCCTCGCTTGCGCTTCTATCTGCCGAGACTTGGAGCCGATCAGAGCGCACCTTGCCGCTGTGTGTGCTGCTGTCCGCAAACAGCCTCCAAACAAAGCAGGGCGCTAAGGCATGAGAAGTAAGCGTCCCAGGAGGGAATCTGCCTGCGAGGGAAGCTGTGCAGCACATCCCTTGTTCCACTCGCCACTTCCCTGACTCTTAGGCAAAGCCCATCTCAGCTGGCTTGTAGGCGTGCCTCCGTGCTCAGAAGCAGTCCCGTGGCAGGCAGGATACAGGGGGATGTATTCTGGGCATGCAGCATGCTGCTTCCCATGCCCGGGACAAACTGCGAGCAGGTGCCTCGCTTGCGCTTCTATCTGCCGAGACTTGGAGCTGGCCAGCGTGCACCTTGCCGCTGTGTGTGCTGCTGTCCGCAAACAGCCTCCAAACAAAGCAGGGCGCTAAGGCAGGAGAAGTAAGCGCCCCAGGAGGGAATCTGCCTGCGAGGGAAGCTGTGCAGCACATCCCTTGTTCCGCTCGCCACTTTCCTGACTCTTAGGCAAAGCCCAGCTCAGCTGGCTTGTAGTCATGCCTCCGTGCTCAGAAGCAGTCCCGTGGCAGGCAGGATACAGGGGGATGTGTTCTGGGCACGCAGCATGCTGCTTCCCATGCCCGGGACAAACTGCGAGCCGGTGCCTCGCTTGCGCTTCTATCTGCCGAGACTTGGAGCTGGCCAGCGCGCACCTTGCCGCTGTGTGTGCTGCTGTCCGCAAACAGCCTCCAAACAAAGCAGGGCGCTAAGGCATGAGAAGTAAGCGCCCCAGGAGGGAATCTGCCTGCGAAGGAAGCTGTGCAGCACATCCCTTGTTCCGCTCGCCACTTCCCTGACTCTTAGGCAAAGCCCATCTCAGCTGGCTTGTAGGCGTGCCTCCGTGCTCAGAAGCAGTCCCGTGGCAGGCAGGATACAGGGGGATGTGTTCTGGGCACGCAGCATGCTGCTTCCCATGCCCGGGACAAACTGCGAGCCGGTGCCTCGCTTGCGCTTCTATCTGCCGAGACTTGGAGCCGATCAGAGCGCACCTTGCCGCTGTGTGTGCTGCTGTCCACAAACAGCCTCCAAACAAAGCAGGGCGCTAAGGCATGAGAAGTAAGCGCCCCAGGAGGGAATCTGCCTGCGAGGGAAGCTGTGCAGCACATCCCTTGTTCCACTCGCCACTTCCCTGACTCTTAGGCAAAGCCCAGCTCAGCTGGCTTGTAGGCGTGCCTCCGTGCTCAGAAGCAGTCCCGTGGCAGGCAGGATACAGGGGGATGTGTTCTGGGCACGCAGCATGCTGCTTCCCATGCCCGGGACAAACTGCGAGCCGGTGCCTCGCTTGCGCTTCTATCTGCCGAGACTTGGAGCCGATCAGAGCGCACCTTCCCGCTGTGTGTGCTGCTGTCCGCAAACAGCCTCTAAACAAAGCAGGGCGCTAAGGCATGAGAAGTAAGCGCCCCAGGAGGGAATCTGCCTGCGAGGGAAGCTGTGCAGCACATCCCTTGTTCCGCTCGCCACTTCCCTGACTCTTAGGCAAAGCCCATCTCAGCTGGCTTGTAGGCGTGCCTCCGTGCTCAGAAGCAGTCCCGTGGCAGGCAGGATACAGGGGGATGTGTTCTGGGCACGCAGCATGCTGCTTCCCATGCCTGGGACAAACTGCGAGCCGGTGCCTCGCTTGCGCTTCTATCTGCCGAGACTTGGAGCCGATCAGAGCGCACCTTGCCGCTGTGTGTGCTGCTCTCCGCAAACAGCCTCCAAACAAAGCAGGGCGCTAAGGCATGAGAAGTAAGCGCCCCAGGAGGGAATCTGCCTGCGAGGGAAGCTGTGCAGCACATCCCTTGTTCCGCTCGCCACTTCCCTGACTCTTAGGCAAAGCCCATCTCAGCTGGCTTGTAGGCGTGCCTCCGTGCTCAGAAGCAGTCCCGTGGCAGGCAGGATACAGGGGGATGTGTTCTGGGCACGCAGCATGCTGCTTCCCATGCCCGGGACAAACTGCGAGCCGGTGCCTCGCTTGCGCTTCTATCTGCCGAGACTTGGAGCCGATCAGAGCGCACCTTGCCGCTGTGTGTGCTGCTGTCCGCAAACAGCCTCCAAACAAAGCAGGGCGCTAAGGCATGAGAAGTAAGCGCCCCAGGAGGGAATCCGCCTGCGAGGGAAGCTGTGCAGCACATCCCTTGTTCCGCTCGCCACTTCCCTGACTCTTAGGCAAAGCCCATCTCAGCTGGCTTGTAGGCGTGCCTCCGTGCTCAGAAGCAGTCCCGTGGCAGGCAGGATACAGGGGGATGTGTTCTGGGCACGCAGCATGCTGCTTCCCATGCCCGGGACAAACTGCGAGCCGGTGCCTCGCTTGCGCTTCTATCTGCCGAGACTTGGAGCCGATCAGAGCGCACCTTCCCGCTGTGTGTGCTGCTGTCCGCAAACAGCCTCCAAACAAAGCAGGGCGCTAAGGCATGAGAAGTAAGCGCCCCAGGAGGGAATCTGCCTGCGAGGGAAGCTGTGCAGCACATCCCTTGTTCCACTCGCCACTTCCCTGACTCTTAGGCAAAGCCCAGCTCAGCTGGCTTGTAGGCGTGCCTCCGTGCTCAGAAGCAGTCCCGTGGCAGGCAGGATACAGGGGGATGTATTCTGGGCATGCAGCATGCTGCTTCCCATGCCCGGGACAAACTGCGAGCCGGTGCCTCGCTTGCGCTTCTATCTGCCGAGACTTGGAGCTGGCCAGCGCGCACCTTGCCGCTGTGTGTGCTGCTGTCTGCAAACAGCCTCCAAACAAAGCAGGGCGCTAAGGCATGAGAAGTAAGCGCCCCAGGAGGGAATCTGCCTGCGAGGGAAGCTGTGCAGCACATCCCTTGTTCCGCTCGCCACTTCCCTGACTCTTAGGCAAAGCCCAGCTCAGCTGGCTTGTAGGCGTGCCTCCGTGCTCAGAAGCAGTCCCGTGGCAGGCAGGATACAGGGGGATGTATTCTGGGCATGCAGCATGCTGCTTCCCATGCCCGGGACAAACTGCGAGCCGGTGCCTCGCTTGCGCTTCTATCTGCCGAGACTTGGAGCTGGCCAGCGCGCACCTTGCCGCTGTGTGTGCTGCTGTCCGCAAACAGCCTCCAAACAAAGCAGGGCGCTAAGGCATGAGAAGTAAGTGCCCCAGGAGGGAATCCGCCTGCGAGGGAAGCTGTGCAGCACATCCCTTGTTCCGCTCGCCACTTCCCTGACTCTTAGGCAAAGCCCAGCTCAGCTGGCTTGTAGGCGTGCCTCCGTGCTCAGAAGCAGTCCCGTGGCAGGCAGGATACAGGGGGATGTGTTCTGGGCACGCAGCATGCTGCTTCCCATGCCCGGGACAAACTGCGAGCCGGTGCCTCGCTTGCGCTTCTATCTGCCGAGACTTGGAGCCGATCAGAGCGCACCTTGCCGCTGTGTGTGCTGCTGTCCGCAAACAGCCTCCAAACAAAGCAGGGCGCTAAGGCATGAGAAGTAAGCGTCCCAGGAGGGAATCTGCCTGCGAGGGAAGCTGTGCAGCACATCCCTTGTTCCACTCGCCACTTCCCTGACTCTTAGGCAAAGCCCATCTCAGCTGGCTTGTAGGCGTGCCTCCGTGCTCAGAAGCAGTCCCGTGGCAGGCAGGATACAGGGGGATGTATTCTGGGCATGCAGCATGCTGCTTCCCATGCCCGGGACAAACTGCGAGCCGGTGCCTCGCTTGCGCTTCTATCTGCCGAGATTGGAGCTGGCCAGCGCGCACCTTGCCGCTGTGTGTGCTGCTGTCCGCAAACAGCCTCCAAACAAAGCAGGGCGCTAAGGCATGAGAAGTAAGCGCCCCAGGAGGGAATCTGCCTGCGAGGGAAGCTGTGCAGCACATCCCTTGTTCCGCTCGCCACTTCCCTGACTCTTAGGCAAAGCCCAGCTCAGCTGGCTTGTAGGCGTGCCTCCGTGCTCAGAAGCAGTCCCGTGGCAGGCAGGATACAGCGGGATGTGTTCTGGGCACGCAGCATGCTGCTTCCCATGCCCGGGACAAACTGCGAGCCGGTTCCTCGCTTGCGCTTCTATCTGCCGAGACTTGGAGCCGATCAGAGCGCACCTTGCCGCTGTGTGTGCTGCTGTCCGCAAACAGCCTCCAAACAAAGCAGGGCGCTAAGGCATGAGAAGTAAGCGCCCCAGGAGGGAATCTGCCTGCGAGGGAAGCTGTGCAGCACATCCCTTGTTCCACTCGCCACTTCCCTGACTCTTAGGCAAAGCCCATCTCAGCTGGCTTGTAGGCGTGCCTCCGTGCTCAGAAGCAGTCCCGTGGCAGGCAGGATACAGGGGGATGTATTCTGGGCATGCAGCATGCTGCTTCCCATGCCCGGGACAAACTGCGAGCAGGTGCCTCGCTTGCGCTTCTATCTGCCGAGACTTGGAGCTGGCCAGCGCGCACCTTGCCGCTGTGTGTGCTGCTGTCCGCAAACAGCCTCCAAACAAAGCAGGGCGCTAAGGCATGAGAAGTAAGCGCCCCAGGAGGGAATCTGCCTGCGAGGGAAGCTGTGCAGCACATCCCTTGTTCCGCTCGCCACTTCCCTGACTCTTAGGCAAAGCCCAGCTCAGCTGGCTTGTAGGCGTGCCTCCGTGCTCAGAAGCAGTCCCGTGGCAGGCAGGATACAGCGGGATGTGTTCTGGGCATGCAGCATGCTGCTTCCCATGCCCGGGACAAACTGCGAGCCGGTGCCTCGCTTGCGCTTCTATCTGCCGAGACTTGGAGCCGATCAGAGCGCACCTTCCCGCTGTGTGTGCTGCTGTCCGCAAACAGCCTCCAAACAAAGCAGGGCGCTAAGGCATGAGAAGTAAGCGTCCCAGGAGGGAATCTGCCTGCGAGGGAAGCTGTGCAGCACATCCCTTGTTCCACTCGCCACTTCCCTGACTCTTAGGCAAAGCCCAGCTCAGCTGGCTTGTAGGCGTGCCTCCGTGCTCAGAAGCAGTCCCGTGGCAGGCAGGATACAGGGGGATGTATTCTGGGCACGCAGCATGCTGCTTCCCATGCCCGGGACAAACTGCGAGCAGGTGCCTCGCTTGCGCTTCTATCTGCCGAGACTTGGAGCTGGCCAGCGCGCACCTTGCCGCTGTGTGTGCTGCTGTCCGCAAACAGCCTCCAAACAAAGCAGGGCGCTAAGGCATGAGAAGTAAGCGCCCCAGGAGGGAATCTGCCTGCGAGGGAAGCTGTGCAGCACATCCCTTGTTCCGCTCGCCACTTCCCTGACTCTTAGGCAAAGCCCATCTCAGCTGGCTTGTAGGCGTGCCTCCGTGCTCAGAAGCAGTCCCGTGGCAGGCAGGATACAGGGGGATGTATTCTGGGCATGCAGCATGCTGCTTCCCATGCCCGGAACAAACTGCGAGCAGGTGCCTCGCTTGCGCTTCTATCTGCCGAGACTTGGAGATGGCCAGCGCGCACCTTGCCGCTGTGTGTGCTGCTGTCCGCAAACAGCCTCCAAACAAAGCAGGACGCTAAGGCAGGAGAAGTTAGCGTCCCAGGAGGGAATCTGCCTGCGAGGGAAGCTGTGCAGCACATCCCTTGTTCCGCTCGCCACTTCCCTGACTCTTAGGCAAAGCCCATCTCAGCTGGCTTGTAGGCGTGCCTCCGTGCTCAGAAGCAGTCCCGTGGCAGGCAGGATACAGGGGGATGTGTTCTGGGCACGCAGCATGCTGCTTCCCATGCCCGGGACAAACTGCGAGCCGGTGCCTCGCTTGCGCTTCTATCTGCCGAGACTTGGAGCCGATCAGAGCGCACCTTCCCGCTGTGTGTGCTGCTGTCCGCAAACAGCCTCCAAACAAAGCAGGGCGCTAAGGCATGAGAAGTAAGCGTCCCAGGAGGGAATCTGTCTGCGAGGGAAGCTGTGCAGCACATCCCTTGTTCCACTCGCCACTTCCCTGACTCTTAGGCAAAGCCCATCTCAGCTGGCTTGTAGGCGTGCCTCCGTGCTCAGAAGCAGTCCCGTGGCAGGCAGGATACAGGGGGATGTATTCTGGGCATGCAGCATGCTGCTTCCCATGCCCGGGACAAACTGCGAGCCGGTGCCTCGCTTGCGCTTCTATCTGCCGAGACTTGGAGCTGGCCAGCGCGCACTTTGCCGCTGTGTGTGCTGCTGTCCGCAAACAGCCTCCAAACAAAGCAGGGCGCTAAGGCAGGAGAAGTAAGCGCCCCAGGAGGGAATCTGCCTGCGAGTGAAGCTGTGCAGCACATCCCTTGTTCCGCTCGCCACTTCCCTGACTCTTAGGCAAAGCCCATCTCAGCTGGCTTGTAGGCGTGCCTCCGTGCTCAGAAGCAGTCCCGTGGCAGGCAGGATACAGGGGGATGTGTTCTGGGCACGCAGCATGCTGCTTCCCATGCCCGGGACAAACTGTGAGCCGGTGACTCGCTTGCGCTTCTATCTGCCGAGACTTGGAGCCGATCAGAGCGCACCTTGCCGCTGTGTGTGCTGCTGTCCGCAAACAGCCTCCAAACAAAGCAGGGCGCTAAGGCATGAGAAGTAAGCGCCCCAGGAGGGAATCTGCCTGCGAGGGAAGCTGTGCAGCACATCCCTTGTTCCGCTCGCCACTTCCCTGACTCTTAGGCAAAGCCCATCTCAGCTGGCTTGTAGGCGTGCCTCCGTGCTCAGAAGCAGTCCCGTGGCAGGCAGGATACAGGGGGATGTATTCTGGGCATGCAGCATGCTGCTTCCCATGCCCGGGACAAACTGCGAGCAGGTGCCTCGCTTGCGCTTCTATCTGCCGAGACTTGGAGCTGGCCAGCGCGCACCTTGCCGCTGTGTGTGCTGCTGTCCGCAAACAGCCTCCAAACAAAGCAGGGCGCTAAGGCATGAGAAGTAAGCGCCCCAGGAGGGAATCTGCCTGCGAGGGAAGCTGTGCAGCACATCCCTTGTTCCGCTCGCCACTTCCCTGACTCTTAGGCAAAGCCCATCTCAGCTGGCTTGTAGGCGTGCCTTCGTGCTCAGAAGCAGTCCCGTGGCAGGCAGGATACAGGGGGATGTATTCTGGGCATGCAGCATGCTGCTTCCCATGCCCGGGACAAACTGCGAGCAGGTGCCTCGCTTGCGCTTCTATCTGCCGAGACTTGGAGATGGCCAGCGCGCACCTTGCCGCTATGTGTGCTGCTGTCCGCAAACAGCCTCCAAACAAAGCAGGGCGCTAAGGCAGGAGAAGTAAGCGTCCCAGGAGGGAATCTGCCTGCGAGGGAAGCTGTGCAGCACATCCCTTGTTCCGCTCGCCACTTCCCTGACTCTTAGGCAAAGCCCAGCTCAGCTGGCTTGTAGGCGTGCCTCCGTGCTCAGAAGCAGTCCCGTGGCAGGCAGGATACAGGGGGATGTATTCTGGGCATGCAGCATGCTGCTTCCCATGCCCGGGACAAACTGCGAGCAGGTGCCTCGCTTGCGCTTCTATCTGCCGAGACTTGGAGCTGGCCAGCGCGCACCTTGCCGCTGTGTGTGCTGCTGTCCGCAAACAGCCTCCAAACAAAGCAGGGCGCTAAGGCATGAGAAGTAAGCGCCCCAGGAGGGAATCTGCCTGCGAGGGAAGCTGTGCAGCACATCCCTTGTTCCGCTCGCCACTTCCCTGACTCTTAGGCAAAGCCCATCTCAGCTGGCTTGTAGGCGTGCCTTCGTGCTCAGAAGCAGTCCCGTGGCAGGCAGGATACAGGGGGATGTATTCTGGGCATGCAGCATGCTGCTTCCCATGCCCGGGACAAACTGCGAGCAGGTGCCTCGCTTGCGCTTCTATCTGCCGAGACTTGGAGATGGCCAGCGCGCACCTTGCCGCTATGTGTGCTGCTGTCCGCAAACAGCCTCCAAACAAAGCAGGGCGCTAAGGCAGGAGAAGTAAGCGCCCCAGGAGGGAATCTGCCTGCGAGGGAAGCTGTGCAGCACATCGCTTGTTCCGCTCGCCACTTCCCTGACTCTTAGGCAAAGCCCAGCTCAGCTGGCTTGTAGTCATGCCTCCGTGCTCAGAAGCAGTCCCGTGGCAGGCAGGATACAGGGGGATGTGTTCTGGGCACGCAGCATGCTGCTTCCCATGCCCGGGACAAACTGCGAGCCGGTGCCTCGCTTGCGCTTCTATCTGCCGAGACTTGGAGCTGGCCAGCGCGCACCTTCCCGCTGTGTGTGCTGCTGTCCGCAAACAGCCTCCAAACAAAGCAGGGCGCTAAGGCATGAGAAGTAAGCGCCCCAGGAGGGAATCTGCCTGCGAGGGAAGCTGTGCAGCACATCCCTTGTTCCGCTCGCCACTTCCCTGACTCTTAGGCAAAGCCCAGCTCAGCTGGCTTGTAGTCATGCCTCCGTGCTCAGAAGCAGTCCCGTGGCAGGCAGGATACAGGGGGATGTATTCTGGGCACGCAGCATGCTGCTTCCCATGCCCGGGACAAACTGCGAGCCGGTGCCTCGCTTGCGCTTCTATCTGCCGAGACTTGGAGCTGGCCAGCGCGCACCTTGCCGCTGTGTGTGCTGCTGTCCGCAAACAGCCTCCAAACAAAGCAGGGCGCTAAGGCATGAGAAGTAAGCGCCCCAGGAGGGAATCTGCCTGCGAGGGAAGCTGTGCAGCACATCCCTTGTTCCGCTCGCCACTTCCCTGACTCTTAGGCAAAGCCCAGCTCAGCTGGCTTGTAGGCGTGCCTCCGTGCTCAGAAGCAGTCCCGTGGCAGGCAGGATACAGCGGGATGTGTACTGGGCACGCAGCATGCTGCTTCCCATGCCCGGGACAAACTGCGAGCCGGTTCCTCGCTTGCGCTTCTATCTGCCGAGACTTGGAGCCGATCAGAGCGCACCTTGCCGCTGTGTGTGCTGCTGTCCGCAAACAGCCTCCAAACAAAGCAGGGCGCTAAGGCATGAGAAGTAAGCGCCCCAGGAGGGAATCTGCCTGCGAGGGAAGCTGTGCAGCACATCCCTTGTTCCACTCGCCACTTCCCTGACTCTTAGGCAAAGCCCATCTCAGCTGGCTTGTAGGCGTGCCTCCGTGCTCAGAAGCAGTCCCGTGGCAGGCAGGATACAGGGGGATGTATTCTGGGCATGCAGCATGCTGCTTCCCATGCCCGGGACAAACTGCGAGCAGGTGCCTCGCTTGCGCTTCTATCTGCCGAGACTTGGAGATGGCCAGCGCGCACCTTGCCGCTATGTGTGCTGCTGTCCGCAAACAGCCTCCAAACAAAGCAGGGCGCTAAGGCATGAGAAGTAAGCGCCCCAGGAGGGAATCTGCCTGCGAGGGAAGCTGTGCAGCACATCCCTTGTTCCGCTCGCCACTTCCCTGACTCTTAGGCAAAGCCCATCTCAGCTGGCTTGTAGGCGTGCCTCCGTGCTCAGAAGCAGTCCCGTGGCAGGCAGGATACAGCGGGATGTGTTCTGGGCACGCAGCATGCTGCTTCCCATGCCCGGGACAAACTGCGAGCCGGTGCCTCGCTTGCGCTTCTATCTGCCGAGACTTGGAGCTCGCCAGAGCGCACCTTCCCGCTGTGTGTGCTGCTGTCCGCAAACAGCCTCCAAACAAAGCAGGGCGCTAAGGCATGAGAAGTAAGCGCCCCAGGAGGGAATCTGCCTGCGAGGGAAGCTGTGCAGCACATCCCTTGTTCCGCTCGCCACTTCCCTGACTCTTAGGCAAAGCCCATCTCAGCTGGCTTGTAGGCGTGCCTCCGTGCTCAGAAGCAGTCCCGTGGCAGGCAGGATACAGGGGGATGTGTTCTGGGCACGCAGCATGCTGCTTCCCATGCCCGGGACAAACTGCGAGCCGGTGCCTCGCTTGCGCTTCTATCTGCCGAGACTTGGAGCCGATCAGAGCGCACCTTGCCGCTGTGTGTGCTGCTGTCCGCAAACAGCCTCCAAACAAAGCAGGGCGCTAAGGCATGAGAAGTAAGCGTCCCAGGAGGGAATCTGCCTGCGAGGGAAGCTGTGCAGCACATCCCTTGTTCCGCTCGCCACTTCCCTGACTCTTAGGCAAAGCCCATCTCAGCTGGCTTGTAGGCGTGCCTCCGTGCTCAGAAGCAGTCCCGTGGCAGGCAGGATACAGGGGGATGTATTCTGGGCATGCAGCATGCTGCTTCCCATGCCCGGGACAAACTGCGAGCAGGTGCCTCGCTTGCGCTTCTATCTGCCGAGACTTGGAGCTGGCCAGCACGCACCTTCCCGCTGTGTGTGCTGCTGTCCGCAAACAGCCTCCAAACAAAGCAGGGCGCTAAGGCATGAGAAGTAAGCGCCCCAGGAGGGAATCTGCCTGCGAGGGAAGCTGTGCAGCACATCCCTTGTTCCGCTCGCCACTTCCCTGACTCTTAGGCAAAGCCCATCTCAGCTGGCTTGTAGGCGTGCCTCCGTGCTCAGAAGCAGTCCCGTGGCAGGCAGGATACAGGGGGATGTATTCTGGGCATGCAGCATGCTGCTTCCCATGCCCGGGACAAACTGCGAGCAGGTGCCTCGCTTGCGCTTCTATCTGCCGAGACTTGGAGATGGCCAGCGCGCACCTTGCCGCTATGTGTGCTGCTGTCCGCAAACAGCCTCCAAACAAAGCAGGGCGCTAAGGCAGGAGAAGTAAGCGCCCCAGGAGGGAATCTGCCTGCGAGGGAAGCTGTGCAGCACATCGCTTGTTCCGCTCGCCACTTCCCTGACTCTTAGGCAAAGCCCAGCTCAGCTGGCTTGTAGTCATGCCTCCGTGCTCAGAAGCAGTCCCGTGGCAGGCAGGATACAGGGGGATGTGTTCTGGGCACGCAGCATGCTGCTTCCCATGCCCGGGACAAACTGCGAGCCGGTGCCTCGCTTGCGCTTCTATCTGCCGAGACTTGGAGCTGGCCAGCGCGCACCTTGCCGCTGTGTGTGCTGCTGTCCGCAAACAGCCTCCAAACAAAGCAGGGCGCTAAGGCATGAGAAGTAAGCGCCCCAGGAGGGAATCTGCCTGCGAGGGAAGCTGTGCAGCACATCCCTTGTTCCGCTCGCCACTTCCCTGACTCTTAGGCAAAGCCCAGCTCAGCTGGCTTGTAGTCATGCCTCCGTGCTCAGAAGCAGTCCCGTGGCAGGCAGGATACAGGGGGATGTGTTCTGGGCACGCAGCATGCTGCTTCCCATGCCCGGGACAAACTGCGAGCCGGTGCCTCGCTTGCGCTTCTATCTGCCGAGACTTGGAGCCGATCAGAGCGCACCTTGCCGCTGTGTGTGCTGCTGTCCGCAAACAGCCTCCAAACAAAGCAGGGCGCTAAGGCATGAGAAGTAAGCGTCCCAGGAGGGAATCTGCCTGCGAGGGAAGCTGTGCAGCACATCCCTTGTTCCACTCGCCACTTCCCTGACTCTTAGGCAAAGCCCATCTCAGCTGGCTTGTAGGCGTGCCTCCGTGCTCAGAAGCAGTCCCGTGGCAGGCAGGATACAGGGGGATGTATTCTGGGCATGCAGCATGCTGCTTCCCATGCCCGGGACAAACTGCGAGCCGGTGCCTCGCTTGCGCTTCTATCTGCCGAGACTTGGAGCCGATCAGAGCGCACCTTGCCGCTGTGTGTGCTGCTGTCCGCAAACAGCCTCCAAACAAAGCAGGGCGCTAAGGCATGAGAAGTAAGCGTCCCAGGAGGGAATCTGCCTGCGAGGGAAGCTGTGCAGCACATCCCTTGTTCCACTCGCCACTTCCCTGACTCTTAGGCAAAGCCCATCTCAGCTGGCTTGTAGGCGTGCCTCCGTGCTCAGAAGCAGTCCCGTGGCAGGCAGGATACAGGGGGATGTATTCTGGGCATGCAGCATGCTGCTTCCCATGCCCGGGACAAACTGCGAGCCGGTGCCTCGCTTGCGCTTCTATCTGCCGAGACTTGGAGCTGGCCAGCGCGCACTTTGCCGCTGTGTGTGCTGCTGTCCGCAAACAGCCTCCAAACAAAGCAGGGCGCTAAGGCAGGAGAAGTAAGCGCCCCAGGAGGGAATCTGCCTGCGAGTGAAGCTGTGCAGCACATCCCTTGTTCCGCTCGCCACTTCCCTGACTCTTAGGCAAAGCCCATCTCAGCTGGCTTGTAGGCGTGCCTCCGTGCTCAGAAGCAGTCCCGTGGCAGGCAGGATACAGGGGGATGTGTTCTGGGCACGCAGCATGCTGCTTCCCATGCCCGGGACAAACTGTGAGCCGGTGACTCGCTTGCGCTTCTATCTGCCGAGACTTGGAGCCGATCAGAGCGCACCTTGCCGCTGTGTGTGCTGCTGTCCGCAAACAGCCTCCAAACAAAGCAGGGCGCTAAGGCATGAGAAGTAAGCGTCCCAGGAGGGAATCTGCCTGCGAGGGAAGCTGTGCAGCACATCCCTTGTTCCGCTCGCCACTTCCCTGACTCTTAGGCAAAGCCCATCTCAGCTGGCTTGTAGGCGTGCCTCCGTGCTCAGAAGCAGTCCCGTGGCAGGCAGGATACAGGGGGATGTATTCTGGGCATGCAGCATGCTGCTTCCCATGCCCGGGACAAACTGCGAGCAGGTGCCTCGCTTGCGCTTCTATCTGCCGAGACTTGGAGCTGGCCAGCGCGCACCTTGCCGCTGTGTGTGCTGCTGTCCGCAAACAGCCTCCAAACAAAGCAGGGCGCTAAGGCATGAGAAGTAAGCGCCCCAGGAGGGAATCTGCCTGCGAGGGAAGCTGTGCAGCACATCCCTTGTTCCGCTCGCCACTTCCCTGACTCTTAGGCAAAGCCCATCTCAGCTGGCTTGTAGGCGTGCCTTCGTGCTCAGAAGCAGTCCCGTGGCAGGCAGGATACAGGGGGATGTATTCTGGGCATGCAGCATGCTGCTTCCCATGCCCGGGACAAACTGCGAGCAGGTGCCTCGCTTGCGCTTCTATCTGCCGAGACTTGGAGATGGCCAGCGCGCACCTTGCCGCTATGTGTGCTGCTGTCCGCAAACAGCCTCCAAACAAAGCAGGGCGCTAAGGCAGGAGAAGTAAGCGTCCCAGGAGGGAATCTGCCTGCGAGGGAAGCTGTGCAGCACATCCCTTGTTCCGCTCGCCACTTCCCTGACTCTTAGGCAAAGCCCAGCTCAGCTGGCTTGTAGGCGTGCCTCCGTGCTCAGAAGCAGTCCCGTGGCAGGCAGGATACAGGGGGATGTATTCTGGGCATGCAGCATGCTGCTTCCCATGCCCGGGACAAACTGCGAGCAGGTGCCTCGCTTGCGCTTCTATCTGCCGAGACTTGGAGCTGGCCAGCGCGCACCTTGCCGCTGTGTGTGCTGCTGTCCGCAAACAGCCTCCAAACAAAGCAGGGCGCTAAGGCATGAGAAGTAAGCGCCCCAGGAGGGAATCTGCCTGCGAGGGAAGCTGTGCAGCACATCCCTTGTTCCGCTCGCCACTTCCCTGACTCTTAGGCAAAGCCCATCTCAGCTGGCTTGTAGGCGTGCCTTCGTGCTCAGAAGCAGTCCCGTGGCAGGCAGGATACAGGGGGATGTATTCTGGGCATGCAGCATGCTGCTTCCCATGCCCGGGACAAACTGCGAGCAGGTGCCTCGCTTGCGCTTCTATCTGCCGAGACTTGGAGATGGCCAGCGCGCACCTTGCCGCTATGTGTGCTGCTGTCCGCAAACAGCCTCCAAACAAAGCAGGGCGCTAAGGCAGGAGAAGTAAGCGCCCCAGGAGGGAATCTGCCTGCGAGGGAAGCTGTGCAGCACATCGCTTGTTCCGCTCGCCACTTCCCTGACTCTTAGGCAAAGCCCAGCTCAGCTGGCTTGTAGTCATGCCTCCGTGCTCAGAAGCAGTCCCGTGGCAGGCAGGATACAGGGGGATGTGTTCTGGGCACGCAGCATGCTGCTTCCCATGCCCGGGACAAACTGCGAGCCGGTGCCTCGCTTGCGCTTCTATCTGCCGAGACTTGGAGCTGGCCAGCGCGCACCTTGCCGCTGTGTGTGCTGCTGTCCGCAAACAGCCTCCAAACAAAGCAGGGCGCTAAGGCATGAGAAGTAAGCGCCCCAGGAGGGAATCTGCCTGCGAGGGAAGCTGTGCAGCACATCCCTTGTTCCGCTCGCCACTTCCCTGACTCTTAGGCAAAGCCCAGCTCAGCTGGCTTGTAGTCATGCCTCCGTGCTCAGAAGCAGTCCCGTGGCAGGCAGGATACAGGGGGATGTATTCTGGGCACGCAGCATGCTGCTTCCCATGCCCGGGACAAACTGCGAGCAGGTGCCTCGCTTGCGCTTCTATCTGCCGAGACTTGGAGCTGGCCAGCGCGCACCTTGCCGCTGTGTGTGCTGCTGTCCGCAAACAGCCTCCAAACAAAGCAGGGCGCTAAGGCATGAGAAGTAAGCGCCCCAGGAGGGAATCTGCCTGCGAGGGAAGCTGTGCAGCACATCCCTTGTTCCGCTCGCCACTTCCCTGACTCTTAGGCAAAGCCCAGCTCAGCTGGCTTGTAGGCGTGCCTCCGTGCTCAGAAGCAGTCCCGTGGCAGGCAGGATACAGCGGGATGTGTACTGGGCACGCAGCATGCTGCTTCCCATGCCCGGGACAAACTGCGAGCCGGTTCCTCGCTTGCGCTTCTATCTGCCGAGACTTGGAGCCGATCAGAGCGCACCTTGCCGCTGTGTGTGCTGCTGTCCGCAAACAGCCTCCAAACAAAGCAGGGCGCTAAGGCATGAGAAGTAAGCGCCCCAGGAGGGAATCTGCCTGCGAGGGAAGCTGTGCAGCACATCCCTTGTTCCACTCGCCACTTCCCTGACTCTTAGGCAAAGCCCATCTCAGCTGGCTTGTAGGCGTGCCTCCGTGCTCAGAAGCAGTCCCGTGGCAGGCAGGATACAGGGGGATGTATTCTGGGCATGCAGCATGCTGCTTCCCATGCCCGGGACAAACTGCGAGCAGGTGCCTCGCTTGCGCTTCTATCTGCCGAGACTTGGAGATGGCCAGCGCGCACCTTGCCGCTATGTGTGCTGCTGTCCGCAAACAGCCTCCAAACAAAGCAGGGCGCTAAGGCATGAGAAGTAAGCGCCCCAGGAGGGAATCTGCCTGCGAGGGAAGCTGTGCAGCACATCCCTTGTTCCGCTCGCCACTTCCCTGACTCTTAGGCAAAGCCCATCTCAGCTGGCTTGTAGGCGTGCCTCCGTGCTCAGAAGCAGTCCCGTGGCAGGCAGGATACAGCGGGATGTGTTCTGGGCACGCAGCATGCTGCTTCCCATGCCCGGGACAAACTGCGAGCCGGTGCCTCGCTTGCGCTTCTATCTGCCGAGACTTGGAGCTCGCCAGAGCGCACCTTCCCGCTGTGTGTGCTGCTGTCCGCAAACAGCCTCCAAACAAAGCAGGGCGCTAAGGCATGAGAAGTAAGCGCCCCAGGAGGGAATCTGCCTGCGAGGGAAGCTGTGCAGCACATCCCTTGTTCCGCTCGCCACTTCCCTGACTCTTAGGCAAAGCCCATCTCAGCTGGCTTGTAGGCGTGCCTCCGTGCTCAGAAGCAGTCCCGTGGCAGGCAGGATACAGGGGGATGTGTTCTGGGCACGCAGCATGCTGCTTCCCATGCCCGGGACAAACTGCGAGCCGGTGCCTCGCTTGCGCTTCTATCTGCCGAGACTTGGAGCCGATCAGAGCGCACCTTGCCGCTGTGTGTGCTGCTGTCCGCAAACAGCCTCCAAACAAAGCAGGGCGCTAAGGCATGAGAAGTAAGCGTCCCAGGAGGGAATCTGCCTGCGAGGGAAGCTGTGCAGCACATCCCTTGTTCCGCTCGCCACTTCCCTGACTCTTAGGCAAAGCCCATCTCAGCTGGCTTGTAGGCGTGCCTCCGTGCTCAGAAGCAGTCCCGTGGCAGGCAGGATACAGGGGGATGTATTCTGGGCATGCAGCATGCTGCTTCCCATGCCCGGGACAAACTGCGAGCAGGTGCCTCGCTTGCGCTTCTATCTGCCGAGACTTGGAGCTGGCCAGCGCGCACCTTCCCGCTGTGTGTGCTGCTGTCCGCAAACAGCCTCCAAACAAAGCAGGGCGCTAAGGCATGAGAAGTAAGCGCCCCAGGAGGGAATCTGCCTGCGAGGGAAGCTGTGCAGCACATCCCTTGTTCCGCTCGCCACTTCCCTGACTCTTAGGCAAAGCCCATCTCAGCTGGCTTGTAGGCGTGCCTCCGTGCTCAGAAGCAGTCCCGTGGCAGGCAGGATACAGGGGGATGTATTCTGGGCATGCAGCATGCTGCTTCCCATGCCCGGGACAAACTGCGAGCAGGTGCCTCGCTTGCGCTTCTATCTGCCGAGACTTGGAGATGGCCAGCGCGCACCTTGCCGCTATGTGTGCTGCTGTCCGCAAACAGCCTCCAAACAAAGCAGGGCGCTAAGGCAGGAGAAGTAAGCGCCCCAGGAGGGAATCTGCCTGCGAGGGAAGCTGTGCAGCACATCGCTTGTTCCGCTCGCCACTTCCCTGACTCTTAGGCAAAGCCCAGCTCAGCTGGCTTGTAGTCATGCCTCCGTGCTCAGAAGCAGTCCCGTGGCAGGCAGGATACAGGGGGATGTGTTCTGGGCACGCAGCATGCTGCTTCCCATGCCCGGGACAAACTGCGAGCCGGTGCCTCGCTTGCGCTTCTATCTGCCGAGACTTGGAGCTGGCCAGCGCGCACCTTGCCGCTGTGTGTGCTGCTGTCCGCAAACAGCCTCCAAACAAAGCAGGGCGCTAAGGCATGAGAAGTAAGCGCCCCAGGAGGGAATCTGCCTGCGAGGGAAGCTGTGCAGCACATCCCTTGTTCCGCTCGCCACTTCCCTGACTCTTAGGCAAAGCCCAGCTCAGCTGGCTTGTAGTCATGCCTCCGTGCTCAGAAGCAGTCCCGTGGCAGGCAGGATACAGGGGGATGTGTTCTGGGCACGCAGCATGCTGCTTCCCATGCCCGGGACAAACTGCGAGCCGGTGCCTCGCTTGCGCTTCTATCTGCCGAGACTTGGAGCCGATCAGAGCGCACCTTGCCGCTGTGTGTGCTGCTGTCCGCAAACAGCCTCCAAACAAAGCAGGGCGCTAAGGCATGAGAAGTAAGCGTCCCAGGAGGGAATCTGCCTGCGAGGGAAGCTGTGCAGCACATCCCTTGTTCCACTCGCCACTTCCCTGACTCTTAGGCAAAGCCCATCTCAGCTGGCTTGTAGGCGTGCCTCCGTGCTCAGAAGCAGTCCCGTGGCAGGCAGGATACAGGGGGATGTATTCTGGGCATGCAGCATGCTGCTTCCCATGCCCGGGACAAACTGCGAGCCGGTGCCTCGCTTGCGCTTCTATCTGCCGAGATTGGAGCTGGCCAGCGCGCACCTTGCCGCTGTGTGTGCTGCTGTCCGCAAACAGCCTCCAAACAAAGCAGGGCGCTAAGGCATGAGAAGTAAGCGCCCCAGGAGGGAATCTGCCTGCGAGGGAAGCTGTGCAGCACATCCCTTGTTCCGCTCGCCACTTCCCTGACTCTTAGGCAAAGCCCAGCTCAGCTGGCTTGTAGGCGTGCCTCCGTGCTCAGAAGCAGTCCCGTGGCAGGCAGGAAACAGCGGGATGTGTTCTGGGCACGCAGCATGCTGCTTCCCATGCCCGGGACAAACTGCGAGCCGGTTCCTCGCTTGCGCTTCTATCTGCCGAGACTTGGAGCCGATCAGAGCGCACCTTGCCGCTGTGTGTGCTGCTGTCCGCAAACAGCCTCCAAACAAAGCAGGGCGCTAAGGCATGAGAAGTAAGCGCCCCAGGAGGGAATCTGCCTGCGAGGGAAGCTGTGCAGCACATCCCTTGTTCCGCTCGCCACTTCCCTGACTCTTAGGCAAAGCCCAGCTCAGCTGGCTTGTAGGCGTGCCTCCGTGCTCAGAAGCAGTCCCGTGGCAGGCAGGATACAGGGGGATGTGTTCTGGGCACGCAGCATGCTGCTTCCCATGCCCGGGACAAACTGCGAGCCGGTGCCTCGCTTGCGCTTCTATCTGCCGAGACTTGGAGCCGATCAGAGCGCACCTTCCCGCTGTGTGTGCTGCTGTCCGCAAACAGCCTCCAAACAAAGCAGGGCGCTAAGGCATGAGAAGTAAGCGTCCCAGGAGGGAATCTGCCTGCGAGGGAAGCTGTGCAGCACATCCCTTGTTCCGCTCGCCACTTCCCTGACTCTTAGGCAAAGCCCAGCTCAGCTGGCTTGTAGGCGTGCCTCCGTGCTCAGAAGCAGTCCCGTGGCAGGCAGGATACAGGGGGATGTATTCTGGGCATGCAGCATGCTGCTTCCCATGCCCGGGACAAACTGCGAGCAGGTGCCTCGCTTGCGCTTCTATCTGCCGAGACTTGGAGCTGGCCAGCGCGCACCTTGCCGCTGTGTGTGCTGCTGTCCGCAAACAGCCTCCAAACAAAGCAGGGCGCTAAGGCATGAGAAGTAAGCGCCCCAGGAGGGAATCTGCCTGCGAGGGAAGCTGTGCAGCACATCCCTTGTTCCGCTCGCCACTTCCCTGACTCTTAGGCAAAGCCCATCTCAGCTGGCTTGTAGGCGTGCCTCCGTGCTCAGAAGCAGTCCCGTGGCAGGCAGGATACAGGGGGTTGTATTCTGGGCATGCAGCATGCTGCTTCCCATGCCCGGGACAAACTGCGAGCCGGTGCCTCGCTTGCGCTTCTATCTGCCGAGACTTGGAGCTCGCCAGAGCGCACCTTCCCGCTGTGTGTGCTGCTGTCCGCAAACAGCCTCCAAACAAAGCAGGGCGCTAAGGCATGAGAAGTAAGCGCCCCAGGAGGGAATCTGCCTGCGAGGGAAGCTGTGCAGCACATCCCTTGTTCCGCTCGCCACTTCCCTGACTCTTAGGCAAAGCCCAGCTCAGCTGGCTTGTAGGCGTGCCTCCGTGCTCAGAAGCAGTCCCGTGGCAGGCAGGATACAGGGGGATGTGTTCTGGGCACGCAGCATGCTGCTTCCCATGCCCGGGACAAACTGTGAGCCGGTGACTCGCTTGCGCTTCTATCTGCCGAGACTTGGAGCCGATCAGAGCGCACCTTGCCGCTGTGTGTGCTGCTGTCCGCAAACAGCCTCCAAACAAAGCAGGGCGCTAAGGCATGAGAAGTAAGCGCCCCAGGAGGGAATCTGCCTGCGAGGGAAGCTGTGCAGCACATCCCTTGTTCCGCTCGCCACTTCCCTGACTCTTAGGCAAAGCCCAGCTCAGCTGGCTTGTAGGCGTGCCTCCGTGCTCAGAAGCAGTCCCGTGGCAGGCAGGATACAGCGGGATGTGTTCTGGGCACGCAGCATGCTGCTTCCCATGCCCGGGACAAACTGCGAGCCGGTTCCTCGCTTGCGCTTCTATCTGCCGAGACTTGGAGCCGATCAGAGCGCACCTTGCCGCTGTGTGTGCTGCTGTCCGCAAACAGCCTCCAAACAAAGCAGGGCGCTAAGGCATGAGAAGTAAGCGCCCCAGGAGGGAATCTGCCTGCGAGGGAAGCTGTGCAGCACATCCCTTGTTCCACTCGCCACTTCCCTGACTCTTAGGCAAAGCCCATCTCAGCTGGCTTGTAGGCGTGCCTCCGTGCTCAGAAGCAGTCCCGTGGCAGGCAGGATACAGGGGGATGTATTCTGGGCATGCAGCATGCTGCTTCCCATGCCCGGGACAAACTGCGAGCAGGTGCCTCGCTTGCGCTTCTATCTGCCGAGACTTGGAGCTGGAGAGCGCGCACCTTGCCGCTGTGTGTGCTGCTGTCCGCAAACAGCCTCCAAACAAAGCAGGGCGCTAAGGCATGAGAAGTAAGCGCCCCAGGAGGGAATCTGCCTGCGAGGGAAGCTGTGCAGCACATCCCTTGTTCCGCTCGCCACTTCCCTGACTCTTAGGCAAAGCCCAGCTCAGCTGGCTTGTAGGCGTGCCTCCGTGCTCAGAAGCAGTCCCGTGGCAGGCAGGATACAGGGGGATGTATTCTGGGCATGCAGCATGCTGCTTCCCATGCCCGGGACAAACTGCGAGCAGGTGCCTCGCTTGCGCTTCTATCTGCCGAGACTTGGAGATGGCCAGCGCGCACCTTGCCGCTATGTGTGCTGCTGTCCGCAAACAGCCTCCAAACAAAGCAGGGCGCTAAGGCATGAGAAGTAAGCGCCCCAGGAGGGAATCTGCCTGCGAGGGAAGCTGTGCAGCACATCCCTTGTTCCGCTCGCCACTTC